>NW_025946075.1:0-25732 GCF_000764305.2 Hyalella azteca | reverse complement strand
ACACAATCACTCACATTCTCCTGGAATGTCCGCTCTGGCAGGACCTCAGACAACACCACCACATAACCTCGACCCTACAGCTCTGGAGCAACCCCCTGTCGGTGGTGTCGTACTTGCGCGAGGGGGGTCTCTTGTAAAATTGAGACCGGGGAACCACAACAACAACAATACTGCTAAATGCAGGTTGATAAATCAGATCAGATGACATCTTACAATACTGCACTCAGAAGAAGCATGAAGTGGTACCGTAAATTGGCCATTGAGTTGTTAACAGGAATTGCTGTAGTAAATGCATGGGCACTGTTTAATCAGTTTTACAGCCAACAAAAGACAATGGGTGTAACCGAATTCAAAGAATGTCTAGTCATGTCACTCGTTACAGGAAAAGTGAATAAAGAAATGCTTCCAGGACCAAAGCGTTCTGATATTGCAGGCCTGCGTTCCAGCCATACATTAGTTGAAGCTGAAGGACCAAAACTCAAAACAAGAAAACGCTGCAGGTCCTGCTGTGAAATTATCGCTAACAATGAAGGCAGTTCAGAAGCAAGACGAAAAGCAAGAAGAGTGACTACCTTTTGTGATTCCTGTGATGGAAAGCCATTTCTCTGCGTATCTTGCTTCTCATTGAGGCATTCACCTCGAGTTTAGTACTTTCAGATGCCCAGTGTTTATTGTTTCTGCTATAATAATTCATGATTGAACAAATAATACATTTTCAGCTTGGAATACCGGACACCTTTCAGTTATTGCATTTTTATCTTTTATACGCACTGAATAACTTGTGCTTGATTTGTACTACTTATATTGTTCTGATTAAATTTTATAACATTATTGTATGCTTTAATAATCCTTTTTCTCTATACTCTATCAAGCTTACATAAGGATATGACCATGGTTTACATCATATATGATTTTTTTAAGTTTTTTTTTTAATGAATGTAGTACCATATATGGCGCACGTTGCAGTTTGGGACATGCATGCGTGTACCGTATATGGCGCACGTCGCAGTCAAAGTGTTATTGAATTACGCAGGGATTTGTTTTCATTTGAGTATTCATTTTCATTTATCAAAAGAAAAGCCAAAATGTTAAAGTTTTATACAATAAAAATAATTTGCCAACACTCATAACTAAGATTGAATCAATAAACATTTAAATAAACTTGGTACTAGGTAAATATGAAACTATGGGTGGAATGATATACACAGCAACTGAAACAAACAAATAAAATCAAACGGGGTAAAAAGGGGCAGTTTTGAGCGTTTTTTGTTAATAACTTCTTACCATGAAACATTTCACAAACAAGTTTAGGCTCAATTTATAGCTCTTTGCAAGGGCTATCAAATGGCATTTTAAAAAAAATTCCATATGCTATTTGTAAGATGCTGGACGCAATATATAAGGCTCCTGAATTCATCTGGAAATGGGGTAAAAAGGGACCCTTGTTTTAAAACTCAATTTTAAATGTTTGAAGCATGCAGAGTGCTCACCTATTATAATAACTTCTTACCATGAAACATTTCAGAAACGAGTTTGCGCTCATTTCAAAGCTCTTTGCAAGGGCTATTGAATGGCATCTCCAAAAAAATTCCATACACTATACATGAGGCACCACACACAAAATAAAAGCCTCCCAAATTACCCCTGGGAACGGGGTAATCCGGGACACTTGCAATAAAACATAATTTTTAAAACGTTTGAAGCATGCAGAGTGTACTCATCCACTACTAGCAGTACTCTGAAGTCCTCCTCTTTCTTTATAGATAATGTAGATGTAGAATAAATGACATTTTCTGTGATTTTTACTTGTTTTTTCTTTATTGATATGATATTACCATATTCATTATTTACCATAATATTGATGTGATATTACCATGTCCATGAACATGCCATTGAGCATTTACAATGACCTTGTGGACTGCAAGCTTCATATCAGCAGCCGTATAGCATTTCTTCTGTATCTGTAAGCTTACAGGACCGCTTGTAATTTCACACCATTTTAATTGGGTTTAGTGAATTCACTATAAAAAAAGATCATAAAAACATACCTGAAACAGAAAGGAATGTTTTAGTGACAACCATCATATGTTTTGGAGAAATAAATCCCAGTTTAGGTCAATTACTTTTCATTCTATGATGCCCGGTGCAAAATTCTATGCATGCCATTCTATGCACAATTTTGTGATGACCGATGATGCACTAATTTTTTGATAACTGAATTTTTTTCGCTGAGCAAGGTAAATGTAATCAAAATTCTTTGTTGTTAATCAATTTTTTTTTTGTTAACTGGAACCTTTGCTGAGATTCTACTGTAAATGCGTTTTTAAGGGTGTCCCTTAAAGGCCCTTATTATCCTGGGGGGTGTCCCTTATTACTCCATCATGCAGTAATGGCTGCCATTTTTGGGGGGAATGAGATAGGCAAATTTCATTGCATTTTCAAGCTGACACCTGTGTGCAACTTATATGTAAGTATAATTTTATAATATGGCAAATATTTTTTTTGCTCCAGACCTTAGTAGAGGTACTCTTCCAAAATCTCACTTTTCACACTTTTTTTCAGTGATTTTTTTAGAGATGGTAAATATATGATTTCTTAACTAGCTTTATACATAATACAGGGTGTACCAGAATTAACTGACCCTTTTAATTTGTTAATAAATAAAAAACTAAGAACGTTATGAAGTTGAAACTTGTTTTATTTGAAAGAATAACATTTTTATGGTAATATTGTATCCTAGTTTTTAAATATAATAGGGTATCTTTTAAATGCTCACCACAATTGTTTTGACAAAATAGGGCTCTTCTCTTTGTTGTTTTCATGATGAAAATTTAAGGCTTGATAATTAAACACAAATTTAGCAAGCTATACAGGATAATGACGTACCGTAACTATGATACAATATTACCATAAAAATGTTCTTCTTTTAAATAAAACAAGTTTCAACTTCATAACGTTCTTAGTTTTTTATTTATTAACAAATTAAAAGGGTCCGTTAATTCTGGTACACCCTGTAGATAGTAAAAATGTTGAAGTTTACGCCACTTTTTTTAGGTTTGCAATATTTTGATTAGTTTAGCTGCTATAACATTTCTACAAAATGTGGGATGCACGTCCCTTATCACCCCTTATTACATGCAATAAGAGACGTAATTCATTTGCCATGTGAAAAGATTTATTAAATTTAATTTGACTTTAACATGAGCAACAAAAATAGGATAGTGAATCAAGGGATATATTATAGAGTTAAAACAGTCAAGGGCAAATGCAAGTGCAAAAATCTTCAAGTGCAAAAATGATTTAAGAAAACAAAGTAATTATTGCAATGCCAGCATTGCACTAAAAATTAATCAAGCTGACAGATATGGAAAGAACCATTATAACAATATATGACAATAGAATAAATAAGAATCAAAATCCATAAAACAATTAGCCTAAAATGTGTAAATAATTAAATCCCGCGCAAAGACTAAGCCAACTCACCATGACAGTGATGACACTATCTGCGCAGTGTGGAATTCCAGAGGGGTAATATATTAACTGGTAAACATAGCAAATCAAAAGCAGGACCCAAAAATCTGGAACGTCCAGCACACTTCCACTTTCAGTCCATCATCATCACTGATGAGTCTCTGCAAGATGCCACAGCTGTTTCATTGAAAAAAAAACAGTGCTTGCATCATCACAGTAACAAGAATCCAATCAATGCTTGAACTTGTCCAATGTAACAGTCACAAGAATCCAATCAACGCTTGAACGCATCCAACGTACTGTCACAGGGATCCAATCATCGCTAGAAGGTGTGCAACGTCACAGCCACTGGAATCCAATCGGCGATAGAAAGCTAGAAGGGACCGCCTCAAATGCACACAATGTTAACACACTGATGCTAACTTAATGCGTAATGCTACAATTCTTATTTCAAGAGCATAATACAATAGTGTAGTTATGTCATTATTGATGGAAATTGCAAAGAATAACATTTACGCTATGCACACTCACTCACAAATACATGAAAAACTGCCTATGATTCAATCGACAAATACAAAACTGACCACTGATGCAATAAGCTGAGACATGGAAACTCCTACCGTTGTTATCGTGTGAGTCTCAGCGCACCGCAAGTTTCAACTTATCCCCTCTTATAACAGGAAGGGCCACGACAACGAGAATGAATAAATATTTGTGGAAGCGCTAATTCTTGTCTACATTTAAGGTTTGAAAGCTTTAAGGTTTTAAATTTTATTAGGAACAATATCAAATGAACAAATTAAGATTTGCGGCAGGCAAAAATAAAATCCAAAAATCACTAATAAAGGGAAGAGCACAGGCCGGGTCAATGTGGACTTGACATTACCGTGCCAGCTGTAAAAAATAAATGAAATTAATAAAATAGCAAAGGATGTATAATTTAAGAAGCTGTGATTGAAATGATTAATTAGTAATCAAGCATTGCAAGGTAAAGTAACGGCAAGGGACTTATCACTTAACCTTAACAAAGCAAGCAAGGGATATAGGCATAATTAAATGGAATCAAACCAAGTTAAGTAAAACCAAAGAACCAAAAGGGTTTGCAAGGTGAACACGGTTGATGATGCAATGACAGACTATTAAGTATAGTTGACTATTAATAGGTATCATGAGAAAATGCAGTAGTTAATGCAATGAATCAAAGAATCATAATAAATCAAGAACCAATGCCTTATTTACAGAAACACATGTTAATTAAAATGCAGACAAAACATATATATATACAAATACAATGGTGAACATTCACTAACCAGCATGGCTAAGCACGAGTGGTCAGGACTGTCAGACCGCTCTGTTACACAGCTGAGTATCATTCATTGGGCTCAGCTTATAGTTAATGAATATCTGTAACAGAGACTGAAACAGAAGAGGACAAAGACATTGAGGTGAGGTAAAGGCAAGACTGGAGGCAAATAACAAGGATAAATAAGCACAGATAGGCTGTGCTACACAAGCCACAAAAGCCTCCCGGCAACACCATTACGATCAGGATTACCAACTTAACGAAAAACATAAACAAAGAAGGTAGCAGGCCACCGGGAAACCAACCATCAATATACTCATTTGAAAAAATGATAGATACGAATTCTTCTATATTACAAATTTATCAGTAACTGGCATTCAACAGAATGGTTTAATAACCTTTGTAAATCGTAAATGTTATACATGCAGAATCAATCGTGTGCAACAGCCAAAGTGGCGGGAACGATGGTTAGTGTTTACTGTTTACTTGTTAGTTCTTGTTAAGCAATCGGTGTGTGAGGTAACTGAATTAACTGCAGATAAAGCTCCTGAACTTGGAGACAATAATTGAGTGAGAACTTTATGTGATATATTGTGAGCCTTCCAAAGTTTTAATAATGAAGAAATCACTTTTGTTGTGCATTGCCTTTTCTTCGAGAAGTTTCTCCAACTGCCGATGAGTTTCTCCTCAATTTGAAAGCTGAGGTAATGAATAGGTGCCATAAATGTTTTTTATATTTAATTTGAAACTATTATGTTGGGAGTAAATAGTATTTCCTTCTGTAGATCCATCCCTCTTGCTCATCTGTGAGTGACAGTTGACACGCGCAATTAACAAACTTGCATGGGACCTTCTCTGTGTTGGTTTGGCTGACTTGACGTTCATACGATCTGTAACGATCATAGCTACCGTAACCGAAGCCAATTTCTGACGGCCTGCAAACCTGGTTCTAGTTGCCTAGAACTTTTTTTTTATAAGGCGGAACGCTTTTTTTATGTGAACCACGAATTTTAGAATTCCAACCTGCCAACTGGTAATGGCAGTGAGAGTTTCAGAATATTCTGCTAACTCGAGACAAGTTTATTTGCATGCATTAAATAAAGATTATGGGGTCATTAAATGCCTGAAAGGCTGAAACGAGACAAATGCATGAAATAGGTATGACAAATAATAACCATGTTTGCAGTAAATGAAAACAATAAATAAATGAAATAGAAAAATAGACAATTGTGAGCCTAAACTCATGTGCTTGTTCTGCCCTAAGATTACCCCAAGTAGCCCGGTAACATACCCCCCGGCCCCCACCAGATCAAGGTCTGTGTACACTGTACAGTGTAGCCTATGGACTATGGTGAACTTTATTACAAAAATATATTTATGTGTTAAAATATCAATTATTCTTGAATAATGGAATAAAATTTGAACAGAATACAATACATGATCATTAGCAAAATATGAACAGCACACAACAATCACAATACAAGACTGAATATTAACTTCAGAAGATAGCAAATATGCTTTACTCTAAGACGAAGACGTCAACACTGATTACATGAATAGGCCTATATCGTCATCTGATACTGGTCCTCTCGATTGAGTTTGCATTGAATGAATGGGATTATGGCCGCATTCGTCAGTTTTCTCTTTCTTAGAACATTCTTGCCCAGCGGCCTCAGGCATACTGTCAACGCAAGTCTCAGATACTGACTTCAACTGGGAGCGCAGCCGTGCACCACAAATTTTGTGCACCAATAAACCCTGAATCGAACGCCTTGGATCTCTCCAGACTTACACCAATCAGCCGTGCACCACTCGGCACTCGCCTTTGTCCTCCTCCGGCCTTGACCACCACCTGCCGTGCACCACCAGGCCACGGATCGAAAATGACTTCCGGGCATCGTTAAATCACGTAATTTTACGTTCACTGCATCTGAGGTTAGGTTTCAGATAGCATAGTTCTGTTCCAAAATTTATCGTCCTTCGACAAGTGGTCATTCGACCGAGGGCTGGTTCGACCCACGGCCTAGATACGGACGGCTTGAAGTGTTGAAGGCTACGTTCCGGATGGCAGGAATCATGATGGTACATTACATCCAGGGCAGTGGTGGTCTTCAGCAGGCGACCCACTTCAACTGTGCCAACTTAATCGCTGATTTCACGGGTGCGCAGCCGTAGACCAGCAAATTAACGCTCAAATCAGCCCTGGAGCCAACATCAACCATCTAAATGCTGTAGATATTGTCATCCTGGCACCTAAGCAGCTGTAGTCAATTGACCTATCTCACCACACGAACTTTAAACTAACACTGCTTCAGCACACAAGCTGCTACTCCACATAGTTGACGGTCAATACGTTGTTCTTCAATGCTTTATAACCCATACCATCACTTCTTACACATGCTGTTATCCTAAATGTCCGCTGACCACACTGCATTGCCGCAAATGTGAACTGTACCAAACGGTAATGCGTCATCACCTTACTTACTCCGCAAGACATGAACCCAGCGTCACTGTTTCCCTGCCCTACTATCCCCCAGCATCTTCTTCCCCCCACACTT
Organism: Hyalella azteca; assembly: GCF_000764305.2. NCBI lineage: Eukaryota > Metazoa > Arthropoda > Malacostraca > Amphipoda > Hyalellidae > Hyalella > Hyalella azteca. The sequence goes on along the minus strand of NW_025946075.1, from coordinate 18,400 downwards.
ACCCCGACTCTCCACCATTATCGCATGACTAACTGGAGGATTTTCTTGCAGACCTTTGATGCTTATCCGACTAAGGTTAGGTTAAGTTAGGTTAGGTTAGTTTACAACTCCTATAGATCCTCTTTTCATAGCGTAATGCAGTCAAGTGAGCAGAAACTAAAGCCGTCCGGCAGTCAGTGAAAAAAGGCGGGGAGACGGGGCAAGCGTGGAGGTAGAGTTATGGCGGGGGAAAACAGCTGCGACGAATGGACGGGCTGGAGTGCTGACTGTGTATCAACAGCGGTATGGCGTAGGGAGTTGCTTATCGAAAATCGTGAGGAGGTTAGACGGCATGGGATAGAGCTGTTGGACGGTTTTCAATACGGCGTAGAGCGATTGTATTGGTGGCTTACTTCTCATTAGCTCGCTGGTTAATTTCCATGAAGGGGATTTGTACCTTTGGCTTTTAACTTGTAATCCCTTAGTCTACTCTGCCCTTTAGCAGGCTTACGCACGGAAAGGAGGATGAAAGATATGCTGGTCTTGGGCTATGCTGGCCTCCGGCATGCATCCCGATTTCACTCGGTCCGGGTCCGGGTCCGGCGTACCGGTCCGGGTCCGGGTTTTAGTCAGTACCATTCCTCAAATGCCGGGAACCTATGGAATTCCTCATCACCCTCTACAGCTGTTACATGTACTCATGTAGTGGATGAAATATGGTCTTTATTGTAAACTAGGACACTAATCCAGCGTACTCCAAACCACTAATCGACAGAATCTCGGATTTTGAGCATAACAGCGAGATTTAAAATGACAAATGCATTTTAAAGCTGTATCAATACATACTTTTATCTAAATAAGGCGTCAGGTCTCTCTGTACTTTGTGCGTTTACATATGACACTATAATAACGATAGGTACCAGTGGCGCTTCGTAATCACCTTATTATACGTAGTGAGATTGCCGTTTTGACGTATTTATAAAAATAATTTTATGTGTTTAGTGTCAGTGGCAATGCGGTAATCGATTCCTTCGTGGATACCGCAGCCGTCGCGGGTACGTTCTTCTGGGCATTGATGATGGTGTGCAGACGTGTTTGATATTAGCAATCCTTTAATGGCTTAGACGGAGGTGACAATCACGTTCATTTCATGTCTAATCATTAATTTCACAATTATTTAAAAATATAATTTCCTTGTGCCATAAAGTGGGCGTTTCAAGAAGATAAATTGAGTGCATGCACAGAATTTTTTATCATAAAAAGAAAATTGAGAATTTTTGCTTTATTTACATGCAAGAGGTTACTTTTAATCTTTGTAAATAAATGTGCGGTCATTCAATAATATTTCGAGTAGTCCTTTTGCATCCGACCTTCCTCCTACGTCCTCTTCAAATTATTTTCTAATTCAATTTCATAAATGAATTTTACAAGTTATTTGCTTTTAAGTGAAAACTGGAAGCGACGAGCTCCAACTAAAGGCATGTTCTCCTCAAGGTTAATGATAACAACTATCACTCTCGAGATGATGTTAGAAGCATCTTGTTCAAGCCGTTCAGCGTTCCCAAGCGATACGAGGAGAAGAGAAATCCAGGATAACGATCAAGCACGGAGCAATCTTTATTAACCTGTAACAGCCCAATTAAATCTCTCAAAAGACAGGCTTCAATCTCAGGTTTCGAATACAAAGCCTCCATGAATTGTTATGCCACGAATCTTAGGAAGCGAAGCGCCCCAACGAGCTACCAAGAGTTGCAAACGCCTCTCTCATTTTGTAAGTATTTCATATTAGATTTTCCATATTAAATCTTATCCGACTTGACTTATCTTTTTTCTATGTATCGAACATCTAAAAGTTCATAATAAGCCTAGAATTTTTTCGAAAGGGAAAAATTCGAACTTTTTCGGTAAGAAATTGTGTTAGTTTTGGCCTCTTGAAACGTAATGCATGTACACGACCACGAAATAATGCACATAGCGAGGAGACGACGCATGTCCTAATCGCAGCAATAGCTGTTGCGATTCACGCTTATACGATTTTGAAGGCACTTAAATTAAGGCTTGCCTTTAATTTTTGCACGATAGCGTGACACAGTTCACAAGCTCGCGGAGTAAATTTCTTAATACGTTTGTTATAAACACACGCATGACGTTATTTTTCGAACTCAATCCTTTCATATAATGAAATTAGACTAAATTGTGACTCGAGTTTCTCGATCAAGAACCTTCACCAGGGTTCGTGAGCAGAACGGTGCAGAAAGGGTTCAGTTAGACAAGAATTTATACGAAATTCGTTGTTTGCTGAGGGCGAAACTAATTTAATGAGAATACTTGTGGACAACATCTGCCTTATTCTACTCTTCGAAGATTCACGAACAATAACCAAAGTTAACATACATTGAGTTGTTATGACTTATAAGTCCTTGTGTATGGACGTCTACTCAAAATAGGCACAATTAGAGTACGTAATTGCTCACGAAGGCTTTCACTGCAAGGCGCCATCAAGATTCTGGTCGAATTAATTCCAGCTCCCGCGTGTTGGACGACTGAAAAGGTAGCAGGTTAGCAACATCTTAAAATATAATACGATAGTCGTTTATTGAAGCCTTCATAATTCAATATTTACTTAAAAACGCGTTTATCCGAACTGTTCTCAATCTAGGCATTTCTAAAATTCCAAACAACTCGCGTTGCAATAATTACAAGTAGAATAAATCTATTGTACATGCCACCGAAGGGCTCTATTACCTCATTATAGAGTAGGGCATTTATTTACACACGATCTCACAGCATTAATGCTGTTCAATGCAAGTTAAGCGCAGGAAAAAGAACGGATAAATTAACAAAAAATTATATAATACAGGGAACACAAGACATGGTACTACACTGGAGGCATCGAGGGTGGGTGGTCAGGGCCTCTTGTTGCGAGGTTCGATTCGTAAATAGAACGTAAAAAACTGACAATAGAAGATCATTAATCGGTAATCTCAGGCATTGACGCATTTAGCGTCATAAATCTGTAAGTAAAGATTTACGAAAACAAGCAACTCAGATATTTTGTACAACGAAATATAAAGAAACAACGATTATAAAAATGAAACCAACTTAAAAGAAAAATTATAGTTTAGTAGCGAGGTCATGTCATTTAATCAGTGATATTGGATATAAATATTCAATCATTTCCTCATAATTCATCGTTGATTTTCTCAGAATAATTCACCTAAGTCGCTAAATCCACGTATTTCGCTACGGCCTTAAAATGTCCCCATGGTACCCAGAGTTCGTTTAGGAACACCAAGCCTGGCCAAAGCTGCTGCAAGCCGAAGAATACTTAAAAAATTGCGACTCGCTCATTTGATAGAGATTTTTTAGCCTATCGTTAAATTACAATGCCATGGACAACGAAGGTTGGTCTTTCATACATATCTTAGGATAGGACTTCGTTCACGTAAACCTGGAACTAAAAATAATTGTTAAGAGAAGTGTCTCGTGAGAAACAAAGCCAAGGTACAAACTTAGAAGAAACTACAATCGTCAACGAGTTTAAATAAGAAATTTTCACGAAACAAGAAGATTTCACTTGATAAATACATGAGACCCACGTAAAAAAGTTAACTGCTTATTCGCAGTCACTGGACACGGAAGAGAGGACAGGTGCATTCCGTAGGGTATCGCTTTATAGATCACTACCAAGAATATTCCATAATATGATGCACTTTCAATGCGTTTCAAACTTCATTAGATAATAGAGACTTCCAACATTATAGGCACGAGCGTAAGGGAACGGCGCTCCAGTTACGTAGTTCCGTACACCAAATATCACGAGGCTTTTGATAACTGTCGTCATTTCGTTCCTGAGTGGCAACATACAGACGATGTTCTAGGAGCCAGGTTACATTGTTACTAAGCTTATCAAGGCGACGGAATGCGCGTTTCAATTTGTCACATTTCTCACTAAAATTGAGAAGCAGAGGAAGGTTTCGTGTAGCATTAACCGGACAGAAGTGAGCTGAATCGTACGTCTACGGAAAAATTTAAACAAACAAAACTTATTTTCACAAAAAAGTCGACAGTACAATTTTCATTCACCCTCAAATAAGAACTATAGCTTCAAAATCCTTTTCCTATGCCTGCGCCATCGTTTACTTGAATCAACACTCAAGTTTGAGCTCTGCAGTTACTCGACTAACCAACTTTAGCCTCTCATTAATTTTGACTTTTTTTTATAACTCACTAAATTTTTATATAATTTTGTCAAAAATGTTCCTCTTCGATCGGTGCACGTCTAATTTCCTTTTCCTCTGGCAAATTTTTACTCGAGAGATGCCATAGGCCGCTTGATGTTGCAGTTGCCGCTGTACGTGAGGCACTTCATATACGCCTCCAGCGCACGTTGGTATTCCTTGAACGGAGGGTACAGCGGCGCGGAGCTCAGCTGTTCCAGGTTCTCCTTCAGTAGACCCTCTGCTTTTTCCAAATTGAACGCCTGAAGCTCGGTTTTCGCCGCCTGGAAAATTTTCTCCGAGTTCTGTAAAATAAAACTCTCCCTGAAATTGAGTTGTCTTCCAAGTGAAGCCGATCGTCAATGCCATGAGTCAAGAATGAAACAAACTTCTTCTCAAGCCTGGACTTTTTAAATTTGGTTGGGTGTCTTGGTTATATTTAAATACTGGCAATGAGAACTTATATTAATTGACATAATAAACTATAATAACTGATGATTTATTGTTAAAGATGCAAAGCTTCTGTGTATTTGTCATTTTCTTTGTATATAAGGGAAAAATAACAGGATACCTGCAATGGTTCCTCTCAATTCGTTCGAAGTCTTTTTTCGAGTGACAGATTTTGGAATAGGTACTTTCATCCGTTACAAATTGTAAACTACAAGTTTTAATCTCAAGTTGTCGAGGGGAAGATACTCATGCAGGTTTTGAATCTGTAACCTCACTCAAACGAGGGACTTCCAAGCGCAAAGCATCGGCGGCCGCTGGGTTCTAACCTGCAGGTTCATGAGAGCGGGGAGGATGTTGGTTTGGTCCCCACAGCGGACGCACTTGTACAGCGTGTTTTGGTCGTCAACTGGCACCAGCAACGGCGCCTGGCACTTGTGGCACTTGAACTTCAGGCGCGTCGGGTCCGTCTTTTTGAACGTCGGCCAGTCCTCCACGCACGCCTACACTAACGTTACGACTTGAATGGTTCCATATATGGCGTACAATAACAACCATGCAACTAAAATGTTTTTGTCTCAAGATTAAATCGTTCATGCAACAAGAAATGTCTGAAACATAGTGTCTGTTGTATAATTTTTTTAAGATAAGTATAATTTAATTTATTTCGCGGTCTCATGCTCTCAGCGAAAAGACAAATCTCACCTCACACTGACACTCGAACCAATATCTGTCGACGAGCTCCAACCGGCGGTCGGACCTGCCCTCGGTCGAGTAGCAGGGACCGTAGTTTTCTGGCACCAGCTCACCCTTGGCAATTGGACGGATCGCCCTCGTTATCACCGAGTTACCACTGAAGTATCTGAGCATAAACAATAATAATAATTTATTATCCATACACATTAATTCAGCGGCGATTCCCGCAAATGCATTCCTGCCTGTCATTTATAATTTTTCGTCCAGTGATCTATTTGGGAAGATTTTGCATAGATCTTACTTCAGGGAATGCATATAATTGTCCATAGTTTCCAGATGGAATGGCGTGAGTTAGACAATTTCCACATTGATACATGCTAGTTTTGGTTTAAAAATCACGAACGATTTGGAAAACGCCGATATGATGCCAAGTTTTCAGTTTAAATTTGATTTTTGAGTGAAACTTCAGAATTAATAAATAATAGTTTTGAGTGATAAAGATTAAAACGTATCATATCTGCAGAGCAGCACGAGTGGTTGAAGTGGCGGCACTCACCTCACTTGCGCAGGGTTACACGAGTGGTTAAAGTGGTTACTCTCACCTCACTTGCGCAGGGTTACACGAGTGGTTAAAGTGGCGGCACTCACCTCACTTGCNGAGTGGTTAAAGTGGCTACTCTCACCTCACTTGCGCAGGGTTACACGAGTGGTTAAAGTGGCGGCACTCACCTCACTTGCACCGAGTTACACGAGTGGTTAAAGTGGTTACTCTCACCTCACTTGCGCAGGGTTACACGAGTGGTTAAAGTGGTTACTCTCACCTCACTTGCGCCGAGTTACACGAGTGGTTGAAGTAAGCCAGCGTGGGGTATACGGCGGCACCGAGGCTGGTATTCTCGGCGCCGTCTAGCGACTTGTTGGAGGCGAGGAGGAACTCGGACACCTCGTGGGCGTTGATCTGCATGATCTGCAGGAACCTGAGCACGAGGCCTCCTGATAGCGCCTCTGCCTCGCTCAGCTTCAGCTCGTTGTCTGCCAAGGTAAATGTCGCGTCAAATCAAAGTCAACGCGCTCATTATTTACACTGATGAATGAGTGAATTCTTTCAATGCATGAAATGTTCCACCGATATTCGAGAAAGTTAGCTCCTAATTGAATAGTTTTGACTTTTTTTCAAACGCATTCAGCAGTTGTTTTTAACCAGATAACTCTTAGTTTTGAGGCTTTTTATACATTTTATGATGAAATAAGGTTGGTGGATCTGGCAGAAGCTGGTTAGCTAACATAACGAAGCACACCGGACACAGGAATCATGTTACGTTAAAAACGAGTACAATACTGGAAAAACAAATTCATGATTAGTTGTAAATGATATACAGCAATAAAAAATTTATTATAGGTCTTGAACTTGTTTAAATGTACATTTTTGCGAGAATTATTGATAACAATTATAGAAACACGAAATTCAGAATAATTAAAAGCTAAAAGTATTCTCGATGCAAGGAAATATCGACTATATTTTAAAAGAAAGCAATCGTATTCACAAAGGCGTTATTCAGTAGCAAGCGTTATTCAGGACGATTGCTCTACGACATCTGACAGTCTAGAGCAGCGTTAACCTCCTAGCTCCCACTTCAACATTTGTTCGTTGCTGCGCACAAACTGATCCGAAAGTGAGCCAGATTAACGTTGTAACATCAATTATAATGCACAGAACACAATCACGTGTGGACCCATACAAATCGCACTAGCTTGGGCCACGCTTTAGTATTTAAATCTTTTACAATTCGTAAAATATAATCTTGGTTGGCTTAAGTGAGGGCGAGAGGGTTAACAATTTTACGCTCTACCAAAAACTTGTGAATCCGCAGCGATTGCAACGTAAAAAGTTTTTCCGACGTACCTGCAGCGTTCTGAAGGATCTTGACTAGAAATGAGAGTAAATGCATGCGTCAATCATGGGCACAAATGAGATAACCATTATTAAAATGCAGCAACATCTCAGTATAAGGAAAGTTAATAATATCAGTTAATATGCGAGGGTAGCTCAATATATGTACAAACAAAATCAACAGTGGATTGACAACTTATATCGCAAGGATTTCAATCGATCTCCAAAATAACCCTAAATGAAATTGACAATAATTAAATTTTTAGGGTATTTTCATTCGGTATCAAATCAGCAGATTTGCATTTGAGAAAAAACACTTTCTTTCTACACTAGCTTCTTCGTTCACACTTGTATTTTTTATTCAAAAGAAAATTATAAAAACTTTTTTGTAAAATCATAATGGAAAAAGACAATAGGTAATACTGATCTTGATCACAACGAGACATTCGGCAAAACCTCGAGATCAGCCGTTTCTAATTTCAAACAAGCATTCACACTTCTTAAAATATAGCATCCGTTTGGCTTTTGCTCGGAGTGTGACTTCCCGCGTTTCCTTTTCACCATTTAGATGCTTATTATCGATAATTATTTGACTATGTTTAAAATGCCTACCGAGGTTTCCTTATCTCACTCAAATTTAAGGCAGAAACGCCTACCCTAAATATCACAGAACTCACCAACTCCAGTCCCTTTGAAGTCATCCAAATACTTTGTCTTCTTGAGAGCCTTGACCATAAAGCAAGCCATGATGGTGCGATAGAAGTAATCTTCAACAGTTCTGTTTTGGCTGTGCCTCACTAGGTGGTATACCCTCCAGAACACCTCCTCTTTAAGCCTCTGCTCTTCAGCTCCCTTCCTTCGAGCTTCTTCGATGCGTTCACGAGCCTTTTGATACTCTTGCTCTTCGGCAAGCAATCGTTGCTCTTCGAGCTTCTTTCGTTGTGGTTCCTCCTCCTTGATAATTCGTTTTTGTTCTTCCTCGGGTAATTCGTGAAATTTTACGCCTTTCAATTCTTTGTTTTCATCTTTGTCTTTATTTTATTTATCAGAGTCTTCCCCTGCATTACCGTTGGAGTTCTTGTGTTCGGGCGAGACATTCGATAGAGACAGCGGAGCTTCCGGCGAACTCGAGACGTTGAGCGCCTCGGTCGCGGTGTCGGTTTTGGCGTTGCTGTCATCACAGGCTTTGACCCGAGGCTTCCAGCGGAGAATCGCCTGCGAATCATGTGATGGTTATTAATGTTTTGGGATGCTAAGTTATTGAGTATTGATCAAGAATTTACACATTTAAATTTAAAATTTACACACTGCCGCTGAAAAAGTATCAAGCCACCCAAATAATAAAACAACAAAAGATAGTCTAATAACTCTAAATATGAATGCTTGAATGATGAAATTATCCAAATAACACCTGTTCCTCCCCAGAGTAATTTGAAGTCTCTTGAAGCCCTTGCTCTCTGCAGAGAATTGCTATTTTATATAAATACAAAAACCCTTATACATGTATTAAGGTCACTATATTGCTTGAATTGTAAATTTATCTAGAACTGAAGGCAAAAAAATCGGCACAAAAATTCACCAAATCTTTATAAAAAAAAGTTTCAGCGTCCAGCTCCATCGTTAGTTCAAAATCCCGTAAATCGTGGTACAGGGCCAGTGAAATTTCTTCGTATTACTCGTACAGGGACGAGGGATTTCCACAAGATATTCTTGCTTGAGTCAAACTAAGTAACTTTCTCGAAAGTCATAAATATTGACAATACGGCACCCTGACCTCTGGATCTTCCTCCAACGCAAGCTGCTCCTTGTTCTTCATGAAGAAAGTGAGGGGAGTCTGCGTTAACATCCTGAAGACGAGGAAGCAGGTAATGGACATGCCTGAGCCATGCAGTAGATCGTTGATGTTGCACTCGATCTTGTGGAAGTAAGCCGTGTCGCGGCAGTCCGACGAACAGAACACGACGCCCGAGCACGTCGTGCACGGTATGGGCGCGCGGGTACTGAAAAATAGAACTCTTCTTTTACACTCATAATAAACACAGTTGAACAATTTACAGCTTCAAATTTAAATATTAGACAAATTTGAAATTTACCGCTCTACTGGATTTGCATCTGAGTTTCACACTGGCAGCTCACACGTTTGTTCACTTCCCATGATTAATGCAAAAGTTCTACCACTACTTGCTGAATGAACCATTATACCTGAATCCCATAAGTTGATCACTGGTAATCACTAGAGTTCGCAAACGATCCACAGGCTAACATGATGAATCCCTTCACTAAACTGTATAGCTACCGACAACTCCTCACATAATGAAGCAATTCTGGCAGTGCGTGTCGAACTCCTCCCACAGCAGGACCGCGGCGTAAGGTTTCTCGGTGCAGACGACGTCGCCGAATTCGATGTCCTCAGCGGCGACGACGTAGCGGCCCTGCGTGGGCGAGTATCGCATCTCGAGTTTGCTGGACAGCGCCGGGAAGACAGAGTGTGGGCCCTGGGTCAGCGGCGGCACCGTGGGCAACAGCTTCACCCGAAAGTCTCCCACTGCAAACCCAACACAAGTCCAATTTTCTAGCACTGTGAAGTTTGAGAACGTGTCAAAGGGTAGAATTTGATAAAGGAAAATGGGATCGATGAAAAAATATTACCTGAAATGCCTTTCAAGGAATTCCGCCTCCGTGATAAATTGGGAATAAAGTTTTAAAATGAGTATTTTTCCGAGATTGAGGAGGGCAGGATTTAATTCATCTAGAGCACATGAAACGAACAATAAATTTGTTACTGCATGACAATTGTTACGTCAGCAAACGACCCATTTGCATCCCAGGGAGAATTTTATGAAATCTAATTTTAGTTAGTCAACCACCTATGATCATTTGATTCAAAACAGACCAACTCGTCATTCCAACATAAATACCATAAATAAAGCTTACAATTTTTAACTTTGCCGCTCTCCAATATGCTAAGCCACTTTTGTATGTCTTTCTGAACTTCCATCCTCTTATCACGATCCATTTTCGCCCAGTCGAGCCATTTGAGTGCCTGCCGAAATGAGTCCCGAGCCTCCAAGTGCCGCTTTAGGTCCACCAAGACGCGAGCCTTGCGTTTGTACAACTTGAACTTGAGCTCCTGTGTGGCAGACGTGTCAGGGAGTAGCATTGATGAGACAAAACGGCGAGATTTCTTTAGTGGAGTTAATAAAAAATGGTTTCAGAATTTAGTACCATTAATTAAGTAATTGAATATTTTACTTTCAAGTCATTATTTGTTCGAATCTGAGGTTAGTTTTGACCATGCGCACGCTATCTGAGCTGTCGCAATTGCGATAAAAGTGCTTTCTAAGAAAGACTCTCAACACTTGGGAAATTTATCAGATCCAAACTCGTAAACGTAGATACTTATTCTCTCTTATGCAAAACAGTGAGATTTAGTTGGTTGAGATCGCAATATGAACTCAATCAGAGGTAAGAATGCAACGTTGACTCGTGTTTCGCGCATCACTTTCTAAATTATTCATTCTCAAATGCGATTATACCGAAATTTATAAGCGTCTAAAAATAACAGAGATTATACATTACCCATACTTCTAGACAACACTAAATAATGTGGTTCTTAATTATTCAGGGTAAAAATTCACTTAATGACGCAATAATTAACATCAAGGTAAGTAGACAACACGCCTGATGTATTGAAGCACCGCGTCTGAATCCTCAATCGTTATTCTCACTGAAACCATAATCAAGATTGAGCAGAACAAGCATCCTACCTTGGGGTAGTGATGCTCCAGGGCCTCATCTATATCCTTGAGGCAGTAGTAGAAGTCTTTGAGGTGGTAGAGCGCAGCGGAGCGGTTAGCCAGGCAGATGGGGTAGAGCGTCATCTTGCGGGGGTCGGCGTTCTCCTCTAAGGGTACAAGTAACAACAGAATTAAACATTAAAATAAAGGAGCTCTCGAAATAATTGAAAAATTAGGAAATTTTATAAATGACGCAGCTCACGAAAACATAATGAATATGGAAAAAAAAGTTCATTGACTATTAACTTTGAAAAAAAAACAGAAAAAAGTTTTTAAACAACTTGCAAACCCTTAAGTACAATTGAAGAGACATTAAACGAATTAAATAAAATACTTGAAAAATATGGGATTAACGAACGAATTATATTTTGTACAGACGGCCTGAGCTCCTTCAGGCACTAATTTCATTTTAATAGAAGACATTCACGACTCCGCACTCAATGATCAATTTCCAATATTTACCCGATAACACGGGTGCCTTTACAACTGCTTGACTATAACAATGCAACGCCTCTACGTTCTCTTTCCGTCCAAAAGCTCTGTTTCCTGCTTCTTTCCTCTCGAGCGCATCTCTTTCTGATTTTCCATGATAGATTTTGCGTATATCAATTTCGTGTACTGCCGGTATTTTCTCGTAACAGAAGCGGACTTTTTCTTCATCGGAGGAGAGTTTTGAGAACTCCTGCAACACGTCATTAGTTATGGATTGGCGGACGGTTTGGTAGTATTGATTGAAGAAGCCTGGTCTGTTCATGTCCTCAAGCATCTTAATTCGAGGACCTGAGAAGAAACTAGGCATCAGAAACATTGACATGTAGAGTTCATATTCTTTATAGCTGGTGTAAACAAATAAACGACTATAGAACTGGAATAAAGAAGTAAAAAATTATTAGCTACGGTTTTAAATTTACGATTAACCTACGAAAAATGCTCCCCAATTGAAAAAAAGACATTTTCGCACTTCGACTTGAAGGACGTATGAATCATTGTCTTTGCTGCTTTATCCAAGTTGGTCAACACACACGCCACAAGTGATTATGGACCGTGTTTTTCACTCGCTTCTTGGTGGTGTTGAAACTGTAAATTTCGCACATTTACGTATTGCCTAACCTTCATTCACAACTACCTACAACGAAATAAAACCGAGCGGAATAAATAACTGACAGCCCATATAAGGAGACTTTCTCCAGTTCGACACGTCTGCGTCAAGAAACACGACATGGAACTTCATTTATCTTGACTGCAGATCGATTGATCCCGCGGCTGCCATCGTATTTACCATCAGCAAACTTTTGGAATCAGTGAGACTGCGGCGACAGGCCTTCGAGTTCACAACGTCTTCATTAACAATTGTATCGTGCGAAAAGTGAACTCGAGGTTACATATTATATTGTTATTACATATTATTACTACATATTGTAATAAAGATAGTTATAGACTTCCAAAAGTTATCTGATCTCTGAATAAGAGTGTAACTTCTCTAAATAAATTATACATTGGAAATATATTTAAAGCTGCAATCCAGAGCTTCAATTCAATTCACATCCATGCAGAAATATGTATAAATTAACATTGACACAGCAGCAATGGAATTAAACACGTCGAGAGAAGTACGTAAAATGGTCATTTATCATTGCAGCCGCAGATTATGTCGAGTCATGTTCAGTACAAATTACTGAAAATTTTCCTTTGTAGAATTAGGCAAGTTCTAGCCATAGAAATTTGTATCACAGTTAGCGGGTTGCGACTGGTGCGACAGCACGGTGCCCTCACTGTTTTGGTAAGGAACTATTTATTTTTGGATACTTGTTACGTATATTATTACTACTTTCATTCTAGAGTACTTCTGTTGAAATGATGAGTTATTCATGATTATTTCAATATTCTATTATAATTTACGCTTGTTCATTTGTGTGTTAATTTGTTTGCAGAAACCGTTTGCGGTATGTTAAATAAAAATGAAGAACCTAGCACAAGTTAATGACATCCTGCAACGCGTTAATTCAGCAGTATGGGAATTTAATACGAAAGACGACGAAGAAAGTGGCTACTAATGTAGAAGTCGTCTTTAATCATCATAATAGTTCAGACAGGCGCTCCAAATTTCGAGCCAAGTTCTGGAACAAAAAACCCAACCCAGAACGCTAACGAAACCTCATCACAGGAATTTATTGACTCATACGCCCTTGGCTTTATCCGTAATACGTGGATTTGATAGGTGCCGTATCGGCACGAGATTTGTGGATGCGTTTCATCATAAATTGAATTTCAAATGTAGCGATCAATTATTTGCTCACAGCGCATTAAAATGAATCCAATGATCAATATTGGACAGGATTTCGGGTTTTTCTTCTATTACAAAGCACATTGAAGTTCAACAACATCGCCCTCGTGCCAGAAGGCGCCGAGCTTGCAGCAGCCAGCCAGACGACCATGGTATTTTCGATGGTATTTTCACTTTCTCTCTTTCGTCAGAGTTTTTTTCTCTCTGACCATAACGGCATTATAGCAATTCGATAACTAATAATGCTTATAACAATAACGTATACGCATTATTAATAATGAGAAAGCAAAAACGAATGTCTGTACAACTTAAATTAATTTTATCAAACTAAAACAGGACACAAGGAACAAGTGAAGCAACATCAAAGGAAATAGATGTGAAGTTGCACATGAGATGAGAGTGACTAAATAGTAACTTGCGGGCCTGCAAATGCGACGAGTTTTGAAAAGATGAAGTCCTAAAATTTTCATAACATTTACTGCAATTTGTCGGAGCAGCGCCTATGTTTCTATATCAACTAATGAATAATCTTGGTGTAGAATTTGAACTTCACAGGCAAAACAACTCTTAAAGCTCACTATGACATACCAGGTATATATGATCTGTATCGTAAGTAGCTTTGCCTTTGCATTCGCCTGGCTTTTCCACATACAGTCATCCAACATTATACTATCTAACGCTCGCAATCGCAATCAAACGCTCGCTTGCGTTGCCAATTTCCATTAACTTTCTTTCGGCTCACATTCAGTTTTCCCCAGTCTCCCATATACAGGGTGTTTCAGAATTAAGTAACCCTTTCAATTTGTTAATAAATAAAAAACTATGAACGTTATGAAGTTGAAACTTGTTTTATTTAAAAGAAGAACATTTTTATGGTAATATTGTATCCTAGTTTTTATGACGTAACTATGATACAATATTACCATGAAAATGTTCTTCTTTTAAATAAAACAAGTTTCAACTTCATAACGTTCTTAGTTTTTTATTTATTAACAAATTAAAAGGTTTACTTAATTCTGAAACACCCTGTACAACAGAACACATTGATATCCCCGGTAAGACGTGCTCAGTGTAATGGTAATGGACCTGAGGCGGTCAAGTCTACGTCTCGGACAAATTTACGGCCGGACCCGCGGCCGGTCTCGCGGCTGCCGGACTGAAAACATAGAAAAAACCTAGCCAATCAACGAAAACCTCGCAGGTTAGGTCCAGTTAGGAACAGGTTCCATTAAAAAAACAAAAAAAAACTAGAAAAACTCATAAAAACACTAATAAAACCTTTCGGCCGCGAGACCGGCCGCGGGTCCGGCCGTATATTTGTCCGAGACCTGTCAAGTCTGCGCTCTCGTTCCGTCCCTAGCACACGCCCGGCCTGCACGCAGGAGCTTACCAAGCCAAACAGAGACTCGTTCACTCGTAGCGTCACTTCAAGCGCAATACACAAGCCATGCATTCAGAGCCAATTATTGCACAACATTTCAAATAAAAAGCAAGCAATGTCACGCACTCTATTCGTTTATAATCACAGAGCACATCAGCTACACGCACAACACGACGAGCGTAGGAGGGTGATGTGTCGAAGGCTTCATCATTCCATATCATCAGCCAAGCATTTTTCGGAGAAAACATTAAAATTGGCTAGAATATAATGAAATTATTAGGTACTGACTTAGATTAAACTTGGAAACCCTTTATGCATGGCCAATATTTATACTGAAATTAAATCAGATCTTTTGAGCAATTGTACATATAGTCAGATCGGGTAAGACAAGACCGAAATCACTAACAAGCATTTAGGATCTATACCATGAATAACTAAAAAACCCTAAACCTAACACAAAGTGTAGTTATGCAATGGGCTTCTAAGCTACAACTCAGACTTTCAGCATACAACACAGTTTTCTGTACAGATTAAAAAAAGTGAGCTGGTCCCATCTTACCCCATTGGGTAAGACTCTAATATCAGTCACATTGGAGTTTTTGTCACAAGAAAACTTTGTTAACTCTTTAACAACCACATTTTTTTAAAGCACACAACTTTTTTCCTTATAATTTCTAGTGATTATGGTCACTAAGTAGTGCATAGATGAGTATGAAACATTGAAAATTGTATATTGAAAAAATGTAAGGCAACATTTCAGTCCACTTGGTCTTACGAGACCCCAACATTAAACACAATGGTATGATCCGTTTAGTCTTTTGAGCGCAAAATATGGATGATAATATATAGCTGGCATAGTTAATTATCATTTTAGACATCACTTTTGCTAGCAACAATAAGAAGTCTGGTCAAGAAACTTACAAGAAACTCTAGTACCGTATTTTAGGAAAAATGCCTTATTCGAGATTAAAATTTCAAAGAAATTTTGTGTTTTTCCAACATCATTGATGGGAAAACATCAAGGTTGTGGGTCCAAAGACGCCAGGGCCAAGGTTGTGAGGCCAGTCTCTAGGCGGAGAGGCCAGGTTCCAGGTTGAGAGGCCAGGGTTAAGGCTGAGAGGCCCGAGTCCAGGTTGAGAGGCCAGGGTCCAGGCTGAAAGCCCGGGGTCCATTTTGAGAGGCTAGGGTGGAGGCTGTAAGACCAAAGTCCAGGTTGAAAAGCAAGGGTCCAGGGTCTAGATTGAGAGGCCAGGGTCTAAGTTAAGAGACCAGGGTCCAGGCTGATTGGCTGGGGATCCATTTTGAGAGGCTAGGGTGGAGGCTGAGAGATCAAAGTCCAGGTTGAGAAGCAAGGGTCCAGGTTGAGAGGCCAGGGTCGAGATTGAGAGGCCAGGGCCTAGCTTGAGAGGCTGCTTGGGTCCAGGTTGAGAGA
This sequence comes from Hyalella azteca, assembly GCF_000764305.2. Taxonomy (NCBI): domain Eukaryota; kingdom Metazoa; phylum Arthropoda; class Malacostraca; order Amphipoda; family Hyalellidae; genus Hyalella; species Hyalella azteca. The sequence continues at coordinate 2,273 of NW_025946075.1, read as the reverse complement.
CCAGGGTCCAGACTGAGAGGCCAACCAGGGTCAAGATTAAGAGGCCAAGGTCCAGGTTGAGAGGCCAGGGTCTAGGTTGAGAGGCCAGGGTTCAAGTTGAGAAGCCAGAATCCAGGTTGAGAGGCCAGGTTTCCACCTTCCATTCTTAAAATTTCAATCATGATTGATTCATTTTCTTCTTTAAATTTGCTTTCACAACTGGTTTCAGGCATATTGGTGAAATCATATATCATATCCAATATCAGAAGACTCTTGATCCAGAGTCTTCAGATTCACTAGAGAATGGAGTAGCAAGATGATGTTCACATAGTCTGGGACAATTTCTTGAAGAAGTTTTTATGCTAAAGCTCTTGAAGGAGTCTGAAAGGCAAAAATAATTACAAGTACCTACTACCTACACTTCAATAATGCGATCATTTGGTCAGTGTATGGAGACATAAAATCAATATACTGAATTGGTGTTTCTCACTAATAGTGAGAAAAATATTGTAGAAGGGCACTAAATTATAGAATAGTAATAAAAACACAATTATTATACATCATAAATCCCTACTTGCATGGTCAAAGACTCAAAGGACCAACATAACTTAATGGTCACATTTCAAACAATGCAGTTATAAGTCCAACTGTACTGAATGATGGCCTTTAGAAACACAATGTGATATATGCATGTAATTTTTATTTTATATTCAAATTTTGCATGTGCACCCACTATTATTTCAATGCTGTAACTCATCTGATTTTCCCACCCACCATAGTCAAATAAAAATTGGGAAAGTTCAACAATTGAGAGTCATTCCATGCCAAGTGGTCTAACCCTTCCCACCATCATGTCACCAATTTTCTTCAAATTTTAACTGCAGCACTAGTGAAGTCTTAAACTAAGTTTTCCAAAATATTAGGCCTCTAGCTGCAATAGTTGCTGATCTAGAGCGGCAGAGCCCCTTGTCTAAAGGGTAGTCAGTCAAGTGCGGCGTGCGCGCACCATTGGACAAAATGCCACTTTTTATTCCGCTCTCAGAGTAGTTATGTTAGTCCGGGAGCTTTGTGACGCACGAGTTAATAAGGGGGTAATAAGTCGGTGGACTTGATCCTTGTTTCCTTATATTTCGGCGTCGAAACCTGCACGTACAGGATTCTGTAAGAGTGTGAACATACAAGAAACCGAGATCATTTAATGATAATTATAGTTTAATGAACGCAGTTCTAGAAGAGAACTGCTTCAAATTGGAAAATACAAAGCACCAATGATCATCTAGGATGATAATTAGTCCTATGAACACAGTTCCAGAAAGGAGCTGCCTAATTTCAAGCGAGTGCAACATTCAAGACACGAGATCAATCGTACTCAACTTAATCTAATTAATCTCGTCGGTCTGTCTCATGACTCTAACTGAATACATAGCTTATAGCCTCATTATAAGACACCTAGAACGGAGCGGGCAATAATGAACGGTAGAGCGATCACATCTAGCTGACCACAAATGATTCCGACAGATTTAATTATTCACTATTACTCTCATTAGCAATAACAAAATGAGGATCTTTTTGAGGATCTGACAGAAGCAGGCTACTGCTAGAGCACTAGGTTACTGGCACCTTTACATACGGGCCGACTGCTAATGGTAATTAACTACTGCTAGGTTACTGGCCTAGTTTTCCAAACTGGCTGACCACGGTAATTAACATGACACAGGGTAAATTCGTAGGTTCTTTAACTTACGGTCTTTGAGGCTCTAGAAAGACGAACGTGGACTTCAATTCTTGATATTATATTTACTCTACAGTTTAAAGTTACTATCTCGAGCTCCTCGGTCAACGATATATTGATACTATTTTTACACGTTGAAATGAACGTGACACTTTTGGGGTCCAATAAAATTGAAAATAATTTATAAAAATGGCTAGTATAATGAGATCCTGTACAGTTGTTGGTGCTGATTCTGATAAAGTTACTTTTAACATTACTGATGCAAAATTCCGCCAAACAAGTTGACTCAAAATATACCTCGAAATTTGTTTTGACTCAACACAAAAAATTTTGACCAATATTTAGACTGCAACAATTCCCTTGGAGATCAAAATATGGACGTGAACTTTTGAACAAGCTTTATACTTGTGCTGGACATAATGTAGCCAGATTTTCAGCTTCCCAGACCCTATAGCTGTCCTGCAGGATTGACACATACGTATGCGGGCTCAACGGGGTAGGGAAAAGTTGACCTGCTTTTTCTCCCGTTTATTGACGTAAGCTGAGTGACGTAAGCTGGAAA
>NW_025946074.1:481151-717163 GCF_000764305.2 Hyalella azteca | reverse complement strand
TTCGGAAGCGTCAGTCTACCTGGATGCTGCTGCACCCGAAGAATCTACACGGCCTGAGGATAATGTCATTGAAAGTGGGCCACCAGTCAGAGAACCGACAAAGTCCGACCTTCATCTGGCTAAGAAGCTGCTGAATGCAAATAAATCAAGATATGAAAAGACTTCTTGCAGCTCATATTGATACGATAAAAAGCCAAGGGTTCAATGCGAACACGGTCACTCTTGTTTTTCCATTTCTTGTGACACCATTCAAGGGTGACGTGCGTTTCATTGTGGCATTGGTGAATGCTCAAGAGCAAGGAGGCATCAAACTTAAATTTTAATGAACTCTGATACATCCCCTATGTTGTTCTTGCTAATGGAATATGTTTAATTCGATTTCTTTCATGAGTTTATACCGTTTATATTGTCTTTTTGTAATGAAATATGTTTAATTCGATTTCTTTGATGCATTTATACCGTTTATTGTCTGTTAGTAAAGGAATGTTTGTAATGCGATTTCTATGATGATACGATGTATAACGTTTATTGCATCTAGTTTTAAAGGAAAACTCTTTCATTGATCTGTGATATCTACAGTCATGTAAAGGATTTATTTTGAATAAAGTATTTTAAAATGCATATGTGTCTTGTCATTAATCTCCTTTCCCCACAGGTGGCAATAAAGTCCTAGGGTGAGAAGTTGAGTTCGAATTTGTCCGCACCACTTGTTTGGACCGCGCCCCATAGCTTGGTTGGCTATGGGGTATGCATCTGAACATAGGCTGTGGTCGGGCTTTTTCTGGATGAACAAGACACTCCCCTAGGCATCATGGCTCATGGCTTATGCCAATTTTTGTGTGTGGACTACTCAACAGTTTGACTGGCACATTATACGACTTGCCGAATTGGTTCCGCCAAAACCAAACCCGTTTAATGGCTCTGCGAGTGCTTGGCGGCTATTTCGCTCAAAGAGCCTTGGTTGTAACTGGTCTTTTACACAAGTTGAATATGAAATTCACTTGTGGTGATGGTGACAAGTGATTGGGTGTTGTGCATATCCCATTCACCATGCATCCCAGAGTCCCTAGAGGTATCAGAAAACTTTTGTGTGCGTGGAGAGGTGTCATGCTTATCCCCTCCACCGCACACTAGAGTCCATCAGCTGTCGTGCATAAGCTGTTGGGCTCTCAGGCTGGGAATCTCTAAGTAACTTAGGGTCATTTGTCCCTTGATGTACCAGCACCAGGTTCAAAACCTGTCATGACAGGTCCAAAGCTGTCATGACAGGTCGAAATTTATACTCAAAGTGCACCTTACGGTCTTTTCGGGGGAATCTCAAAAGTTGAGTGGCGCGTCGATGTCGTCTCCCAGCCGACATCGATGTCACATAGGTTCATTTGTCCCTTGATGTCCCAGCACCAGGTTCAAAACCTGTCATGACAGGTCCAAAGCTGTCATGACAGGTCGAAAAGCTGTGATCAAATTTATGGTTCTCTGGTTCCCATATGAGTCCTCCGTTCCCTGATAAAACGAACCTTTTCCCCTCAAGTGTTCACATGAGGTTCGAAACCTGTCATGACAGGCAAAAGCTGTCATTTACAGGTCTTACAGGTAATGAATCTTGATCAATAAATAAGTCAGTTTTAAAGATAGAAGCATGATTTTGGTCTCAAAAGATGCGTCTCAATCTCCCATTTCGTTAAATGGCAACGGGATTTGTCTAGGTGCAATAACAAAAAAGTTATTCAAGATAATGTCATTTATGTTAATAACTTTGCAACTATTCAACATTTCTGCACCAAAATTTGACCAACTATTCTTTAAATGCTAATAAATCGAATGATGTGCTTTGAAATTGCAATTTCTGATAAAATCACGAAAAACGACTTTTAAAGTCATACAATATTGCAAAAGTCGAAGCACGTTCCCAGATTCTCAAATAATTACTCTGACGCATCTTTCTATAAGAAACTGATCAATCTGCATCTAAATGTGAATTAGCTATTCGTCCAAGTTCGAAACCTGTCATGACAGGTTTAAAGCTGTCATGACAGGTTTCGACCCTGGTGCTGGTACGAGAAGGGTACAAAGCCCACCAAGTGCGTTTGTTGGGAAAACATGAATCTGGATTAATAACTCTTGTTCTTTCAAGACAATTCATTTCAAACGTTAATATGTTATTGCCCTCGTTATTCCGGTCATTTTGATATCTGACTCGTTACGGTGCAACAATAATTACGGTTTGGGCACACTTTTCTACCGAAGCTGAGGGTCTAGTAACTTCATATACAAGTTTACCTCATTTTTTGGAGAAACTTTTCAACTCTCCAAATTTTTTTGCTCAATATCACCCCAATTTCACTTTTACATTAAAAAACATCAAAATGCTTCAAATTAAACCCATTTCAAGGGGGATTCATGCTCAATATCACCCCATATTAGGCAAAAACTATTTTTGCTCAATATCAAGCCAATTTCACTTCAACATTAAAAAACATCAAAAGGCTTCAAATTAAACCATTTCAAGGGTGATTCATGCCCAATATCACCCCATATTATGCAAAAAATATTTTTGCTCAATATCAAGCCAAAATGCTTCAAATTTAAACCATTTCATGGGGGATTCATGCCCAATATCACCCAATATATTGGGTCAAGTCTGGTGAGGAAACATTCATTTACTATGCTCTGAAAGTAGATGAACTATATCTAGCTTGGACCTAACCTGCGAGGACTCTCGATCTGGTCTGATATAATAAGAAAAATGCCTCACAATTCACCGAATAGTCACAAGGAAGCTCTTTTTAAAGTCTACGGATACTGCTACCACTTTTTTAGGCTGTCTTGCAACGGCTCAATCTCATAATATAAAGTCAACATAAAATATATATCTTCCATTTAAATATCCATGCAAATGCTATTTATCAGCCTTTGGAGACAATCAATGATCGCCACGAGTCGATACCTGACTTGTTTCAATGATAGAAATCCTTAGATACACTTTATTCAAATAGCTTCCCATCAAATATGCACCCGGACCGCGAGGGTCATGGTTCTGGGGAACCAATGGTCATTTCCTGTAGTAATGAATTCCCTTCAAGTTGCACCACCTGTCATGACAGGTCAAATAATATTCCCACTCTTAGGTTCGAAACCTGTCATGACAGGTCAAAATAGATGAAGGAAATCGCCAGGTTTCTTACAGGTGCATCAGGTTGGGTTCCTGTCAACTTACAGAGGACTTCTGCCCGCCGTTTGAAAGAGCTTTTCAAGCCAAACAACATGGTGGAAACCGTTTCCTTTATTTCTTTCACAATAAAATTTTATTTAAGTTCAAAGTCAGAGGGTCGTTTTTTTCGGGGAATTTCCATAGGTTCCCCATGTATACTCATCACTAAAACACTGCCAGGTTATGAACCTTACGGGCCTGTAAGAACGTGACAGTAGAGGGAAAGGAATCTACGTCAAACAGAGCTAATGTAGGAGTCAAAGCTGAAGTCACGCATTGCTTGACTTCATAGCCTCTGTCAAACCAGAATAGTTTACTAAGGAGGATGAGGTCGCAGTGCAGATAGACTTTCAAGACCTAGCGTGGGACGCCGAACGCCATTCTGAGCTAGGATTCGAACAGCATTCTTTCAAAACGCATTGTGTACTAAGTACGATTGATCTATTCTTGTTTTTGCATCTATGCTCAACTTATATCCTCAACTTCTCCGCTCTCGACGTCTTCCTGTCAAAGCGTTCTGCAACCTAAATGTTATAATCGTCGCCGTGTGACCAAGTCCGCGCGACAAAACAGAGCGCAACTAACATCCCGAGCTATTCACGTGCGGGCTAGTTGTCCTGTATGCAATGAATTTTTTAGAAAGCACTGCGTAACAATGACATTAAAAATTATTTTATTAGTACCCCTGTACTGGTAATAAGTCATTAGAGGAGTAGACTAATTACGTAACCAGGGGTGGTGGTTAGTGCAGAGAGATAGAGGTTACATCTACATCTTCACCGCACGAGATCTAGCTGCCAACTGAGCTGTCTGAGCAGTGAGCTCTAGGCCTCTAGCGCTCTACAGGTCGTCTCTAGTATATATATAGATAGAGAAGCAGCAGTGGAGACTTTACTCGTCCGATGCGGCCATACTCCTGTACAGTCTACGAAAAAAGTTCAGCAGATAGTCAAATACAAACGAATTTTGATTTTTGATTTGAAACGAATTTGGTTTTTGATTTTTTTTTAATTCACGTAACATGTGGGACACGCTCATGTGGGACAGTGTCCCACATGAGCGGCTGTTGCGGAAATTGCAGTCTTTGGGAATTGACAGCAATGTACTCAAATGGATCAGAGATTTTCTTGTAGGGAGACGCCAACGTGTCAGTATTAATGGGTCCGTATCAGACTCCAGTTCCGCCTCGGCTTTCGCAGTGGGCTCAAGTGCGTCGCTCTCTCTTGCTCGTCTCTTAGTCGCCGTAGAAAGCACAACTGTGGAGCTCTTGTTTGCTTTAACCATGTACACGCCTTATATTTGACATCTCCCAACGTCGCACTGGCGCCGGTGGACTGTACCGTCTCGTGTATAGCGTCTCAGCCGGCAAAACTGTAGTCGACTCAACTAATCGACGCGGTAGGACTAATTTCGGTCCCGCCTTAGTCCTGCTAGGGACAACAATATACCCTGACTCTCGGTTACAAATCTATCAGGTGGTCATAGAAACCGACCACCTGACACATGGTTGAATTACTAGTTCAACCATTAGTAGCAGTAGGTCGCGTCTCATGATCGATCAGCACAGATGCAGTTAACCTTGTCGAGTAACTCACCAAATCTGTCTTTCGTTTGTTGACACTCAGCCGCTCAGAGTTCTTGGGAAACCTGGGCCATCTCTTCAATATAATTGGCTGTTCATCAAAATTGTACAATAGGTACAAAACACGATCGGCTTCGTGCTTCGGTGGGGGTTCGTTACACTAGCGTGTCTATCAGCATGTTCAATGCTGCCTGGAGCCCCATTCTACTCGTTTACACCGTAACTTGGTCACTTTATATGGCCTTGTACAACGCCCCAAAATTTAAAATTGCCCCTGAAATGTCCAGGCGGCTGAAAACTAGATTTGCATATGAACGGCAGGTTAATCATTGCGTTAACAACCGGAAATCGCGTTCTAAATCGCAGCCATTGACTGAATCGGCCACTCTTCCCATAAACTGCCGAAAGTTGCCTTGCCAGTACAACTACAATGGGTTTTTGAGAGTATAACCCGTAGAATATTATATGTTCTATAACTTAGATGAAATTTTATACTTCAGTTTATCTTGTCTGGCGCTTCTACTAGAAAGTAAAGAGAACGACTTCTAGAGCCTTGTGTCCGATCAGCGAACTGCAAATTTAGCCAAAACCTGCGTCATAATGTAATGTATTTTCTCAATTCATTACCCATTAGTCAGTTTGAAGTCACGGTAGGGGGATGAGCTGGTCTGAATCGGCGAGCTGGCGACTCTGACGAGACACAGCAGCTCCAAATTTATGCTTCGGCCTTCACCAGCCGCGCCTGGTTCTGGCTTCTGCATGGTTGCCAGAGAAGTCAACCATCAGCAGCTTAGCGCTCACTACGTTGTCGCTGCATATACAACAGCCACTTAAGCATGCATTCAAAATCTGCTGCTAATTATAATGTATTATTACTGCCTAGGATTATATTATATCAAACCCTGTAATCAAATGTCATCCAGAAAATTTTAATTTTCAGAAAAGGCTAAAAAGTTTAAAAAATTTCAAATTTTTTTCTTTTATTATGAACGCCTCGAATGTGTTTTGATAAATTGTTTTAATTTTGTAGAATGAGAATGAGAGAATAATTTAGCAGTTCAATGTAGTTGGTGGACAGATTTTCAATTAGGACAGATGCTGGATGCTGGAGAGGACAAATGCTGTAATAACTGTAATAACTCCTTAAATTACATACTTCTAATGGCGGTCGATGGCGTGGAAGATTACGAACTTCATGTTCAATGCTAAGTTTCTGCTGACACAATAAAGTAATCCGTTCACGCGTCACAATAAACTTCTCTCAGCCTTTTGTAGGTCTCTCTATTTAATTGAAGTTTGCATCCAAAACGTTTTGTTAACTGTATGAATTCAAGTCATAAATTGTGTAATTCACTTCTAGGGGGCTAATCAATCAAACAATGTGGGTTTAAGCTTACACCATCGTGTAGAACTGTAGATCTTTTTCTTGCCATCATTTTTATCTATGGTTTGTCGTGTTAGAATAAATTTTTATTGTGAAAATAGACATTGAATGATGCTCTTCTCATTGGAGAGCCAATTTCAAGCTTGATTTCGCAGTTTTTCACTTCTAGCGGGAAGCCCTTTGAAGAGTCGAAGATATCGCTTGCTCCATCGTGAAAATCTTTTTCTGGCGAACATTTCGGTATATGACAGAATAGAATAGAAGTGTCGGCACTGAAGAAATAGGCCCATGGCCTGTTGCCGATTCATGAATTTTTCGTGACTTGATTCACAATGGATCCGGCCTTTGGAACCCGATCTTTCCATAACTGACGATTGATTGAGATAGCTGCTGGACTTACTGCCTGGGGCCGTATTATCAAAACTTCGTAACTTTTTGTACTTCCGACAAAAAGTTACCTGTTACGTAAGTACACCCTAATTTTGGCATTATCAAAACATTCGTACGTAAGACTTAGCTAAAAGCGTACTATCAAAACCATCTGGCCAACTGACCAATCAGAGGCTTTGGATTTGTTTACATTCTGTGAACTTCGATGGCGGGAATCGATGCCTTCGATGGTATCGACTATCGAATGTTGTCTGTCGGTATTGCTTCTTGTTGGCCCAGAAAAAGCCATTCTAAAATAGTTGTGAACTATTTTTAATAAACAGCGTGAGTTGAAGAAGAAATCTGTGTACGGAGCTAAAAATTATGGTTGGCAGAGATACAAAGTACCGATTAGAAGAAATGAATGAATTGAATTTTTGAAAATGAATAAAGAAATTTGTGAACATTTTTGAAAAAATTAACTGAATTTTTTCCAATATCACTGTTTAGCACTATCACATATTTTGATCGTGCAAATGTTGCACGATCAAGTAGTGGAGCCATCACAAGTAGAGCCATCATTCTATGCGTGTAGAATCCGCGCTGTCGGATTATTGACAAAATTCTATCACAAGTCAAGGTGTTGCTACTTGCTAGTAAATCAATAGTTTCCTATCGCTTTAAGAGAAACTCTAAACTTGTGCGGAACTCCACTTACGACATCTCTGAGCAGGCGTACAGTTACGTTACGTATCTTCCCGCGCAAATGTTTTGATAATACCTCTAGAGTTACGTCATCAAGTCAGCACTTACGCCACTCGTTAGTCAATTTTGCGTACTTACGAAGTTTTGATAATACGGCCCCTGGTCCGTAATTTGCTAGACATTTTAAGACTGAACATATATGCTATAATGCTCCTGCATAGCTTCGTCTATACTCTATAGTCTGTTCTTGAAGGCGTTCATACTCGGAGCGTCAACGATGCTAATCAGGGAGGATGTTCCAAATGTCGGCGACTCGAAGCGAGAAGAAATGTTGTCGCATGGATGTGTTACAACGCATTTTTTTTAGTTTATAGCCGTGGCACCTGGTGTTGGTTCTTGTTTCAAATTCTAGTAATCCTTCTGGGACCTTGTATAAGCCATGAGTATACTTGTATGCTTCAATGAGTTCCCCACGCGGAAGTCGATAACTGAGGCTTGGAAGCTTCATAATCTTTAATCTTTCCTCATAGGACTTGCCTGTCAAGCCCGGAATTATCCTTGTTGCAAGTCTTTGAACACTCTCTATAAATTTTTGTCCTTTTCAAGTTTCGGTGACCACACGACGTTTCCAAACTCTAGGTTCGGGCGCACGACAGCAACAAACTACTTCTTCATCGCTTCTGCATCTAGGAACTCGAGAGAGCGTCTGTTCAGTCCAAGTCGTTCATTGGCTATATTAACTTTACCTTCAATATGCTTTGAAAATTTAAACTAATTGTTGATATTAACTCCTAAATATTTTCCCATTGTCGACTTCGACATCATCACTCTGTCGCTGCAACCGTGTCTTCTCATACTGTAATCTTGCTGTTCATTATTCTTACCACGGTGGATTACTTTTCATTTGTCAGCGTTAAAACGCAGCTGCCACTTATCAGCCCAGTCAACCAGCCTGTCAAGATCACCTTGTAACTGTACTTTTTGCGACGTATTCTTCACTGTATTATAAATTTTTGTGTCGTCAGCATATATCGAGCACACGCTAGACACAGCTTCTGGCAGATCGTTTATAAACGCAACGAATAGGAATAGCCTCGAGAACGCTTCCTTGTGGCACGCCGCTGCGCAATGAAGCCCAGTCTGATTATCACCGTATTTGGCGTAATGTTACAATGTTCTAAAAGGCGAAACTCAATTCCTTCCAGCAATAACCACATATCAATTGAAAAGCCTTAGTTTTAAGATTGAGAGAACAGGCAGGGTGCCAATAGTGAGCCCAAATTGGGAGATAATCACGGAGTGAAGCGGGAAGATCCACGCCATTCGAAGAAACGTAGATACGGGATGATACGAACGCGCACGTGTACTACTGTACATTGTGCGTTACCGTCACCATACACTTAACCTACACGTTTAAGATCAAAGAAATCTGGATTATTTGTGCGAAAAATTCTAAGATTTTATCGTGAGTCTATGAGCTATTTTATGAAAAAAAAAAAAAATTCGACACCAGACGTGCACTATTTGCTACGACGTTCTATGCCAGGACTAGATAAATCGTGGTATAACATCGCAATATCTTGTTACTAATTTTTCTATTCAATGTTTGGCCCACTGATAGTTTTTCGTCATTTTGCTAATAACGAAGGGCTTGCGTGATTCTGTCGTTTAACAAGATTAACAAAGTAAACGCATTTACAACGTTTAACAAAGCCATTCGGGTAAATTGTTCAAAATGTACCTAATTTGATTTCGGTCGTGGATATGACCTGAAAGCGCATTTTCGTTACTTTTTCGTCTCTTCTAACCTTTTTTGTGACGAATGAAATAAAATTTGATGGAATGTAAAATAGAAATATAGCTTTTGACATCGCCAGCAAAATTTCAGACGTTTCTTTGACATCAAAGAAGGTTCCATGAGCTTAGGTGACTTTAATGGGTGACGGGGTTGGGCTTCATAAAGAATCCAGCGTCTGGCCAAATTCTCTGGGAATGAACCGACGCGGCGCTGACGGTGATGCTGTTGGCCACGATGAGTCGATGACCACCTACCGCGTGGCCGGCGGGACCTTTCACGGGAGGGACTGTAGAGTCATGGCGGTCACGGATTGAGTCCCTCCTCACTTTAAAAAATTTTCTTCGTCTTCTGTCTACCTGAGAATGTTTTCATACGGATAACTGTTTTAATTATTAGCTTCATGTTTTTCATTTAAATCAAGTCTCCCAGATATTCGGGATATTAAATAGTGTCGTTCATACTATTGAGTAGGCGATCAATTTGAAAGGATCAAAGTGTATCAATATTTTTAAATATTTCTGCATTATTTGTTCAATATTTTTATTTTCTATATACTAAATAAATCACAGATCTTTAGTTTTTTGCCATCAAAATTACTATTTTGAAATTTGAAATTAATTCGTTCGTTATCTCGGCTTCAAGTTTTTTCATATTCCAAAAATGTGATATATTATATCCGAGTTCAAAATTTGTCATCGTTTCGTATTCCTTTTCGCAGGCCAGTTCGCACGCGAGTTCGCTGAAGTGTCGAATCGGTCTTTTGTCAAGCGTTATCATGATGTTCGTATTGACTCGCATGGTCTAATTTGTCTCATGGCTTATACAAGGTGACAGAAGGATTACTAGAATTTGGAACAAGAACCAACACCAGGGACCACGGCTATAAATTAAAAAAACTGCGTTGTAACACATCCATGCAACAAAATTTCTTCTCGCTTCGAGTCACCGACATGTGGAAGCCTCCCTGATAGCATCGTTGACGCTCCGAGTATGAACGCCTTCAAAAACAGACTTGACGAAGCTATGCAGAAGCACATGTTCAGTCTTGAAATGCCTAGAAAATTACGGACCTAGGTAATAAGTCCAGCAGCTATGTCAATCAATCGTCAGTTATGGAAAGATCGGGTTCCAAAGGCCGGATCCCTTGTGAATCAAGTCACGAAATGTATAAGTATTAAAATTACTAGATTAATTAAATCGCAAGTTTATCAGGAATTTAAAAGCAAAGAAAACAGTCAGAATATCAATAATTCAAGAATGAAAACGTTTCGGAGTCCAGCTCCATCGTCAGTTCAAAACCTATAAGAAAAGCAGAATCAATTAGAACACTAAATTCACATCGAAGATGAAAACGTAAATCGACAATAAAAAACAGATACGCAAGAGGTGACAGGCCTATCCATTTACAATTTCAAGGGGATAGGAGCTGATGGCTGCATTTAAAATAGGCTTCTATTTAAAAATATACAGGGATTCTAAAATCCGTAGGTCAGCAACACCGGTCGTGTAAGCTAGAACTCTAAAATTACTATCGGGCACCGGAACATTGCACTGCTCGGCATGGACGCGCACAGCTGAATGAGGAGGATGCGCAAGTAAAGTTCCCGTTCTAAAACTTCTGCCCTTATGCTCCGCCAGTATAAGAATCGGCTTGATGATCGCGGCGTCGGTTTCGTCAACTTCAGGTTCATCTTCTGCAAGAACATTCTCCTTGCCAAGTACAGTTGCCGGATCGAGAAGATCTTGACCAACTGTGGAGTCCACCTTATCGGGAGCGCAGCCGTGCACCACTAATTTTGTGCACCAATAAGCCCTGAATCGAACGCCTTGGATCTCTCCGGACATCCACCAATCAACCATGAACCACTCGGCTTTGTCTTCCTTCGGCCTCGCATAGAACCTGCCGTGCACTACCAGGCCGCGGATCGAATCTGACTTCCGGGCATCGTTAAATTACGTATTTTTACGTTCACCGCATCTGAGGTTAGGTTTCAGATAGCATAGTTCGGTTCCAAAATTTATCCTCCTTCGACAAGTGGCCGTTCGACCGTGGGCTGGTTCGACCCACGGCTTAGATACGGACGGCTTGAAGTGTTGAAGGCTACGTTCCGGAAGGCAGGAATCATGATGGTCCATTACATCCAGGGCAGTGGTGGTCTTCGGCAGGCGACCCCACCTTGTCCAGGTATTTTTTCATGTTTTGACGGAATCTTGAATATCTATTTTTTCACAGTTTCTACGGTGTAATCTCTATTGTTAGTTGCATTAGAATGCCCCATGACTAATGGCTTCTCACGCATGGCGGGATCTTCATTCCCTCCCAAATTCTTGGGAGGTGTAGAATTTGCGAAATATTCGCAATGTAAATCTCGGCTGGTCGTCAATTTGGACTCCGTACTTGAACACGACGGCGGTATGGTTCCGATGGTTCCCACCGAGAGGGGTCTTGATGTGGTCATGCTTGAGTTTGCGCTAACAAAGACAGAATATTTTTAAATATTTCTGCATTATTTGTTCAATATTTTTATTTTCTATATACTAAATAAATCACAGATCTTTAGTTTTTTGGGACTGTGAAACTTGGTCCATGGTTAGCATTGGTCTATACTATAATATTTATAATACATTTGCAGAAGGTCACTCAAGCGACCTTCTACCAGAAGATGACACAGCAGTGATCTTCATGTCTTGTGTCGACGAACTTTATACAGCACCAAGCCGTCATCAAAGATGATGGGGCTCTTGAAAGACTGCAACATAAAGGCCTTCATCTCCAGCGATCTTCGCACCGTGGCCATCCCAATGAACGTTATAAGTATACCTCAAACTTTACAGCATGCTGATCGAGTTGGTGCCCACGGCAGAAGGTCGTCTGGCGCTGCCTTGCCTTCGTTGAGGAAGGAGCACACGTTGATCGTTTTGTCGATGTACTCATTGATGAACTCATTATTTCGGAATCGACTCATGGCCTCTGCAGATGTTTGCGTGCAACTGTTGCTCTCGTCAATCGGCTGGAAGTGAGCGAAAGTCCACAGGTCTCTGTTCACTATTAAATTATTTCGATCTAGAATTCCTTAGATATAGGACAATGAATAGTTCCCGAGAATTTCGGCGTCGAGATCGAGATTGTTCACGTAGGGGGAACGCAGCCGTGCACCACAAATTTTGTACACCAATAAGCCCTGAATCGAACGCCTTGGAACTCTCCGGACATCCACCAATCAGTCGTGAATGGAACCTGCTATCCTTAACCGATCCTTGACATCCTTCTGCTTTAAATATTTTGAGCTCTACAACCCCCCAGACACGAGGTCGAATAGCCTAGAGTCGAATGGCCGTCCACCACTGAACGTTGCGTCGAAGCATCATTTCATACCCTGGCCACCGCTTGAACTGGAATTAGCGCGTAACAGCCTGCGACCACTTGGCTTTGCCCTCCTCCGGCCTTGCATAAAACCTGCCGTGCACCACCAGGCCGTCGGTCGAAAGAGCAGTGCGACTGGCTGGGTCAGGTTAGGTTAGGTTGGGTTAGCACGCGGTTGGAGCGTTCGACCCGCTGGCGTTCGACCGATGGCTGGTTCGACGCACGGCCTAGATACGGACGGCTTGGTGGCGGATATCACATTCGCTGCAAGGCTCCGGCGCGCTACGTCTTAGTGGTGCAGAATTTTTTCGCGGTACGGCGGACGATGCTAGGCCATTCGATCGCCGGCTGTTTCTCCTGAGTGTTGATTGGTCTAATTCAATTGATTCGTTCTGTCTGGTGGCTTTCGGCTGCCTATATGATTGTCCAGAAGTGTTGAAGGCTACGTTCCGGAGGGCAGGAGTCACAATAGTCCATTACATCCAGGGCAGTGGTGGTCTTCGGCAGGCGTCCCCACGCTTCAGGATTGAGACATACCACAACGAGAGAAGGGAGACTGCAAAATCCCCCCACTACGTAACAGATCCGCAGTCAGATTTCAATCCCTGCGGGAAGGATCACTTTCCGTGGCAGGGCCAAGGTGTTCAACGCCCTACCAAGGGATCTAAGAGAGGGGGAGTTCACCCTGGAGACCTTCAAGAGACAACTGGACGTGTTCCTGGGCACAATCCCAGATCGACCTCCCCTGCAACACTACCAGCGGCGAGGGGACGCAGTATAGACCCCTACATAGCCCTTGCCCACAATTCAATATCTATTCCATTCCGCTCGTAATCACGCTAGAGGGCATATTAGCCTGTGTGATTAAGTGCCTAAAGCCATAGGTGCCATTTCCTTTCCTGGAAATGAATCAATCAGCCAGATAACATCAAGCCGCCGAAGCAACAGCCGTGGGCAAATAGCCAAACTGTTGCGTGATGTGATCTGTCTGGTGGCGTGCGGCTGATAACGTTACAGTCAAGGTGTGTTGTAGGCTACGTTCTTCAGGGAAGGTATCATGATAGTCCATTCGAAGCACGGCAGAGGTGGTCTCCGACAGGCGTCCCCTTCTTGGATGTGAGCTGAGTTTAGTTAATGCATTATAGGGTAGGCGTTGGCGCTAGGGCTTGTTGGCGTTATAGGGACGGCGGTTTGCGCTTCTGCCCGTGGAGTGTGGCGGGATTACGCCAGTCCTGCAAATAGCAGAGCAGGCTTACGGTGATCCAGCGTGGTCTGCAGCCAGTAAGGCTTACGGCGTGTGTAAGAAGTGATAGTATGGGGTAAAATTCTGTGGAGTAGGACCCGTTGACAATTGACTATTTGATTCAGTATGCTTTGGAGTGAGGTAGGTGTTGCTTAAAGTTGGTGTGGGGAGATGACTCAGTTACCTACTGCTTCTTGGGTGTGAGCTAAGTTTAGTTAATGCATTATAGGGTAGGCGTTGGCGCTAGGGTTTGTTTACGAGCTAAATTTGTGGTGCAGGGCTGCGCTCCCGCGGCGAGAAGCAAGCATCAGCATCGTGCATCAGGTGGCCCAAATGAGGGCGGATGAACGATAATCAGAGGCGGCGATCCATCGTGGCTCGGGACTGCTACGTCCCAAACAACACCAAGGATACCACGTAAGCGGCAAACTTCATCACTTACGACATGTAATTTTTTATTGTAGCTTGTTTCAAGTTTCCTCCCACTAGGGTTCGGAAGGCCTCCAGTGAAGGCTTGAGGATTTTAAGCAAATCCTTCATCTGGGTCGCCTGCCGAAGACCACCACTGCCTTGGATGTAATGGACCATCATGATTCCTGCCTTCCGGAACGTAGCCTTCAACACTTCTGGACAATCATATAGGCAGCCGAAAGCCACCAGACAGAACGAATCAATTGAACCAGACCAATCAGCAGTCAGGAGAAACAGCCGGCGATCAAATGGCCTAGCATCGTCCGCCGTACCGCGAAAAAATTCTGCATCACTCACTCGGACGTAGCGCGCCGGAGCCTTGCAGCGAATGTGATATCCGCCACCAAACCGTTCGTATCTAGGCCGTGCGTCGAACCAGCCCTCGGTCGAACGCCCGCGGGTCGAACGCTCCAGCCGAGTGCTAACCTAACAACCTAACCTGGCCCAGCCAGTCGCACGGCTCTTTCGACTGACGGCCTGGTGGTGCACGGCAGGCTTGATGCAAGGCTGGCATTGGAGGACAAAGCCGAGTGGTCGCAGGCTGCTGCGCGCAAGTTTCAGTTCGAGCGGTGGCCAGGGTATGAAGTGATGCTTCGACGCAACGTTCAGTGGTGGACGGCAATTCGACTCCAGGCTATTCGACCTCGTATCTGGGGGTGTAGAGCTCAAAATATTCAAAGCAGAATGATGTCAAGGGTCGGCTACGGATAGAGGGTCCATTCACGGCTGATTGGTGGATGTCCGGAGAGATCCAGGGCGTTCGATTCAGGGCTTAATGGTGCCCAAAATTGGTGGTGCACGGCTGCGCTCCCCTTCATCTCCATGTCTGGTCGCTCGTTCACGGGCGTTGAGGACACATAGGACGCAACCATAAGAAGGAAATGCTTGAGGTGTGCGGCACGCTAGTTCTCGTAATCTGGCTGCTCCTTGTCACTAGCGAACACTTGTCGCAAGACTTGTGTCGCGCCCGCTTGTGCCTGGTGACATTGGAGAAGACTCTCGTGTCGTCCATGGTCCCCAGTCCTTGTCAGGAGAGATTGCCATAAGAGATGACAAATTTGTTTGCCAACTCGTTGCACGGAGAAATGAATATACGAGTTTTGACGCGCCTGACTTTCATTCTTCACATATTTGTAGAGTGTGTCATCAACATTGACGCAGGAAGCATGATACCACGCCGCGCAGAGCTCACACATAAACCCTTATCCTCCAGGCGCACCTTTTTATTGCACTGAGTGCAGAATGCAGTATTTTCTACAGTTGCAGTGGGATTGCTTTTGTCCCTAGCCGCTTGTTTTTTCCGTGACTTGTCGCCATGCCAGCGCTTGACTACGACCAACTGCGAAGGCGCACTAGTATGAATTCTTCTCCCCTTCCGGCTGCCAAAAGTAGCAATCAAAACTGACGATCAAGTTCGATAAATTGAAAGGCATTTCAAGTCTGAAAATTTATTTCGCCATTGCGTTAAGTAGTCTGTTCATGAACGCGTTCATACTCGGAGCGTCAACGATGTATATCATGTAATCAGGTAGGCTCCACATGCCGGTGACTCGAAGCGAGAAGTGTTGTCGCGTTGATGAGTTGCAGCTCAGATTTTTTGGTTTATAGCCGTTTCCCCTGGTTTTGGTTCTTGTTACAAATTCTAGTAATTCATTCTATTAACTGTACTGTTCATCCACTTGGACTTTTTTTGAGTCCACCGATCTTATTCTTAGGTACAAACGCATCAACTGCCGACATAACTGTGTCTATAAGAAATGGCTATGAATCAGCCACATTCTTGTCCTTAATACAGTCCGAAATATTTACGGCTTCACGGAGTTTAACGTAGTTGCCTTTCGCAAAATTCAAACGTTCACGCTTCCGAGGTATCTTTTCTGTATGGCACTTAATACTGAAAAACAAAGACTGGTGGTGTTTTTTTTTCAACGAAGCTTCGTGACGCTCATCGAACATTGATTCTTCACTAGTAAATACTAGATCTAGAATATTTTGTGTCTGTTTACCCCTATAATGGGTTTGCTTGGTGATGTTCTGGATTAAAAATGAGTCACTCACAAACTCCCAGAACAGGGATGCTGGGCGATGCCCATTTCTTCGAGAGGATTCATTTGCCCAGTCTTTTTCTGTATGGTTAAAGTCACCAACGATCAACGTATGCGACATAATGAAAGTCATGCTCGGTAAAAGGCTGTTTAGTACTTTAGCATTATCAGAGTAACTGTTTGGTTATCTATACACAACGCCTATGAGGAGCCTATACCTACCTTTTTGAGAAAGTTTGTACCACATTGATTTTCTAGCCGATTGGTGCTTTGCAGACAACTTAACATGCTGGGCCCCATAAAAGGTTCTAACCCACAGAGCTGCACCTCTACTGCACTGCTCTTCATTTATTTCAAGTTAAGAAAACGATCAAAACCTGGCAACGTGAAGTTCAACAGCTCCTATATTCCTCCGGCGATTTTTAGGGAGTGTTTCTGTAATACAAATAATATCTTTACACTTGTTTGCGATAACAGTTAAAAGTTAAATTTTTTGTTTAAAATGGAATCCGAGTTGTATAAAAAGATTTTACAACTTTTTGTCCCTTTTCACTTTGATGTATGCGGTTAGTCGGTTACATGTTACATTATTTGCAGGCCTGGATCTATGGATATGACTCCTACTGTTTACATGTCTTCCAGCTCCGCTGACTGACCGTGAGCGGCCGGTATTGTCTTGACATCTTGAGAGTGGTTGACCTGATTTTCAGTGCACCTGCCATTTTTTGCGAAAATCCGCTCGCTCTATAGGGGGTAGAATCCTTCACAAAAACGGACTTGTTTTCAGCAGATTATCCAAGGCTTCTCGCTGCCTTCAGCACGCTCCAAACCTGAGCAGGATCCTTTATAGTCACCAACAGAGGTCTTCAGGTGTTGGCAGCAGCATCCTTCGAGCGTAGCCTCTTGCGCGATGTAATATCAACCGGTGTGTTTGGTGCCTTACTACATCGGTCTGCAATAAATGCAGTATGAGCCATCACTCGGTCCTTCGTATCAGATGCGGTACTTTCGTGAACGCCAAACCCCACAATGTTGGACTTCCTACGTTCTCGTTAAGTAATTCGCGGGAGCTTTAGCTAGCAACTTTAACTAAATCAACTTTCTGGTTCTTTACTTCCATGTTCTCTATTTTTTAGCTGAGCTATCACTTCAGTCAGCTCATTGCATAGCGAACTCAATTTTTCACTCAACGAGCGCACCATCCTGCTCAATGAGTTTTCTACATCATTCAACGATTTCGACTCTGTCGTGCTTTTCCAACGGCTTTCCTCTTCTTCTAGCACCAAGAGTTGGTTTTTCGCAGTCACGACAAAACCAATGAAGTAATTCAGCTTTCTGGAGAAATGAGTACTCCTCAGAGCTCAACTTCTAACAGCTGATACAACTGAAATCTTCGCAACGTTCACAGGTCGACCGACCTCGCCCACAGATGCCCAAATCAATCTCTACCTCACCTCCTTTGCAGTACTTTCAAACTTTCATCTCTAACTGACCTTATTTGATTTTAGCTTTTTGTCTAGCGGGACTAGAGGGCTTTTCGACTACAATTTTCCTTCTCTGTCCAGCCATCTTAATGCACGTAGAAAAACACAGGTTTGTAACTGAATTGAGTTGAGTAAGTTAAATTTCCGTCGAAAATTCCTACTCCGGCACTAAAGCTGAGCAAGAGAGAGAGATGGGGTGGGAGAGAATGGAGGAGTCGATGCGACAGACGGATAGAGAGGAGGAGGGGCAGGCAGAATAAAGGTAGACGGAGGGGCAGTGTAAAGGTAGACAGAGTTGCAGGGTAAGGTAGACACTAGACAGAGATGCTGAGTAAAGGTGACAAAGTCCGATTAACGAGAAATTAGGGTTGACCGAAAGCTACGCCGCATTCAATACTCTGCCTCACTCACTAGCTTACCTTTGTTTTACAGTAAGAAAAACGGAACCACTTTTTACTCGCTTCCACCCTTTATTCACATTCTCTTTCACTGACTTCACTTCGGTCTTTTACTGAAACGCTTCAGCTTGAGCAGAAAATGCGTAAAAAGAGTTAAACTGGCATAGTGCAAAGGCTATTTGTGAGCTGCGCTGTACGCACAGCCGCCTTGTGACACGGCTCAATAGGTCTTACAACATAACATTACAGTAGAAAAACGCGAAGTAACACTATTATAACATGTATATTTCAAAGTTACTCCACCATCTGGTAAATATTACTGCAGTTCTATGCATCTTTGGCCATAAAGCACCGTTGCTTAAAGTCTCGAGACAATGAATTGATTTAAAAACTATATTGAAACTAAAAACTTTATTGAAAGTATGCAGTACCATTTTATTCTTCTATTACAAAGGGTAATTAACTTGAGGAAGACCATTTGTTCGCCTCATAGCTTGCAATTTGCGCTGGTAATGACTGGCACTTACCTCTTAAACTAACTGCAAACAACTTCAGCAACTTATGAAACATTCGTAAATTCATGGCTACCAGATGAATGATCTTTATAGAAAAAATCAGCTAGATTAATTGATTTAATTCATTAATATACCATTGAAATTGAAAGAATGAATTAAGTGGCACGTATGAAGCATCTTTATCTCACGTCTGCGTCACTGAAGACATAAATGGGATTGCATGACTATTTTATTAGGTAATTGAATAGGCCTAATAGATATCAAAATCACTGCAAGGTTATAGACTCCAATAATAAAGAATATTTATTCATCGGAAATTAGTAAAGTAAAAATTATTAGGATATTTTAATACTCAATTATGTAGATTACTTTTATTCATGGCAAATTGTTATTTCGAAATTAGCAGATTTAAATTTTTGTAGAAGGTGAACTTTGCGTTTTGTAGGGTTCTGCACCGGTATGCGATAATTCTCGCGGCGTTTATAGTTTCTGAAAAAGGAGAGATACGAGCGGGAGAAGTGAGATAGCACCGGACAAGAGACGAATGAGGTAACCGTTATTTACGTGAATTTCTACCAATTCCTTTGTCACTTTTTTTCTGAATGATTAGATCATCCGTAAAGGCCTAAGATCAGTTATAACGACGTGTTGCTGAAATGATCAATCATAAGGATTGCCTTACTATGAACCCAAAATGCAACTCGTGTAGAGACAGACGGTGCTGAAGTAGACAGACGGTGCTGCTAAACTCTTCATTGTGCTAAACTATTGATCACTGTACATTGGCCTAGAGTGTCGAAATTAACATGTGACATCAGAATCACAATTTTCCGATAATATAAATCTAAAAAATGTCACGCATGATGCTAGAGAATGAATTTTCTAATAATGCTGTGCATTCGCCAATTGGCAATAATTCTGTGTCATTGTGCGTAGAAAAATCAAACGAATTGTTGATGTTTTTTAACACAGGGCTTTCTTATTTATATTTACTGTTTTCTGGACGAATGGTGATAAAACAAATAAAATTCTTATACTAGATTTTAATATGCAAATAAGACATCACATCGAAGTATTTCTAACAATAAAGATCTAAATTCGCTTGCATTCTCGTATCAAACATGTACAAATTCAGACAGTTATCTAAGCTTCTATACTTAAAGATGTACACTCTTATATGCAAACTTTTTTTCAACTTGAAATAATAATTTTCGTATATTAACACGCAGTTTAAAAGTCAAAACGCTCGAGAGCTCGAGAGCGTCAAAAACGCTCGAGCTCCAAAAATTTTTCCAAAAGCAATTTTAAAATTACGTACACAACTGAGCAAGATCATTGTGCAAATCATGTAAAAATGTATTATCATTGAAAAGTCTTTCAGAAAAAAATTTCTAATGAAATCCTAATATTTAACTTTTACAAACTAATTTCCTAACAGTAAACCCATTCACCAGCTACACCTTGAATGAATTTTCCACATCTGCATCTCTTATAATCTTTCTTCCTGGTCACATTTTACATTTTTACTCGGTGATTTTATGCAACCTCCATTACGTTCAATTTCTCACAAGTTCTCAGATATTTCATATCTACTGTTACCGAATAAAAACTAGTAAATTAAATATATTGCAATTCCTCCAGAGTTACATTGAAGTCAAATGAATTATATTTAAATTCCCCTAAAGCTTCATCGAAGTATGCCGAAATATCGCTCGTCAGGTTCATCACATGGTAATTTATTTAAAAAGCCAAACGATTTATCTTAATTCTGCTCTCAGAGTGAACTTTAGTATTTGTGTACGAATGCATTGCACTATTTTTTTACACATATCCTAAACAAGGTTATTTTCAGCAGGCCCACATTGAAAATACAGAGGAAAACTACCGTCATAGAATGAACACATGCCAAATTCTTTTTGTTTTCTAGCCTAATATAAACCTCACTAGGGCAATATTAACCTTACCAGGGTAATATTAACCTCACAAGGGTAATATTAATCTCACAAGGGTAATATTAATCTCAATAGGGTAATATTAACCTCACTAGGGTAATATTAACCTCAATAGGGTATTATTAACCTCTCTAGGGTAAGATTAATCTCAATAGGAGAGTATTAACCTGACCATGGTAATGTTAACCTCACTAGGGTAATATTAACCTCACTAGGGAAATATTAACTTCAATGGGGTAATATCAACCTTACCAGGAAAATATTAACCTCACTAGGGTAATATTAACCTTAATAGGGTAATATTAACCTCACTAGGGTAAAAGTAACTTCACTAGGGTGATATTAACCCTCACGAGGGTAATAGTAACCTTACTGGTGTAATATTAATCTCACATGAGTAATATTAACTTTACGAGGGTAATATTAACCTCATCGGAGTGATATTAACCCCACTAGGGTAATATTACCATCATTAGGGTAATGTTAACTGACGAGGTTAAAGTAGTCGTAAGTACACGCTGATGTCCACGGTTCAGTGGTTCATTGCAGATAGCAATTCAGAGCGCGGTTCTCTCTCTGTACACCAGAACCGCTGGAGGTTCTCCGGACCCTCGACATGAGGGAAAATGCTTGTCTGCATCCTGAAAAGAAAAGACACGATAATTGGAAGAATTTATTTGAAGATCCATACGTAGGCTTTACGGTACGTGCGTGATATTCGGTGTATTGCGATTCACAGGTACAAAACATTCGCAAAATATTATTAAAAACGTTTTCAACACAAAGCACAAAGCTTCATACTTACGACAGAACTGCCATTAGTGTTCACATGGAAGCATTTTCGTCGGTTTTTGGACGGCAGCGAGCGCGTCCAAGATTCCATGTTAATTTCAGACGACATGTCCGCGCAGGGATGGCTATCTGCGGACAGCTTGCCTCCGTTTCCGGACGACATATATTGCGACGCCGGCTTGCTGTTATCGTTGTCGCATTTAAAGTAAGTCGTGTCGCTATTATTACACGACGTTTTGCCGTTGTCGTGGTTGTAATTAAACGATATCGTTCCTTTGTCGTGGCTGCAAATAAATGGCGCCAGATCTTTATAGGCTTCATTTTTAAATGAATTTATGTGACTTTCAGGCGTGAATTTTAAAGTCGTGGATGACATGCGCTCTTCCGGTATACATTTGATGCCGACATTTCTACCGTGCAATGGCAGCGTCCGGTAGCAGTGCGAGAACGGGCTGACACTGGGGGTAGGTTCGCAAAATCCTGAAATTTAACCATAAATGTAAGATGAGTAGGCCTTCTTGATACTCAAATAATTTTTTTCATAATCCGTTAATTTCATATCCATGCGCAAAATTTATTGCGATAGCTTTCGAAATTGACAAGCAAATTTAAGTTAATATTAAAATGCGACATCAAGTAAGCGAACATATAATTCATGAACAGTGAAAGATATAAACCAGAATACAGAGTGGGAGGAAAAAATTCACTATGTTACTGAAGTCCATATATGGCGAGGTTTGATCACGTTTTTCTGATGCAATTAATTAACTTAATTATTCCAATCTAAGGCCGGACAGACACTACACATGAGTAGCCGTCGACGAAAGGCATACTCAGAAATATGAAGGGTCGTATTGTCTAAAAATGAACAAACTTTTCATCTGCCGCACGGGCAGAATGCGGAAGAAGCTCTAATACGTCCTATTACTGGACTAAACTGCATCAGTATGAAACACAACATTGGCAAAGAGAGCATCACTATTTGGACAGAGCCTCACTTTTTTCTCTGATTGCCCTAGGTACCGACTTCTAGTATACGTTTTATCGTCATGACGCCTTGAATTAAACCGTTTTGAGTGAGATTTAAAAAAATTATATAAACATGATATCGTTATTAAATATATGATAAATTAAAGCACTTTATTCTGTACAGTTTTAAATGATTACCTAGACCACGATAGCCAAAGTTGAGGGAGTTTCGTTAAAAAAAATTGATGTACTTCTCAATACTCAAGTTTCCTGCCATGAGTGCTATAAAATTGACAAATAATTGGAAGAAAGAAGTGTCGTTCACATGAAAGTAATTTATAACTACTTATTCGAGTTGTGGAACCATTGTACGTATATGCCGAACACACACGTGTAGAAGAGCTCGTTTTCCGGGAAAACTAAAATTTGGTTGTTTCAGTTCAGCACATGGTCGAGAAAACGACGCTATCCAAATTTATTTGACCCTAAGGTTTTATTGCCTGAGAATCGTAATGGTCATACTAACGACGGACTTTTCTAAAGGTACGGAGCTTTTGTTGTTGTCACGTCAAGGGAAACCACAACAATGACGGCAACTAAAGTTCTAGAGTCTAAAATTGGCATTATCGGTATGTGTTCATTCCATTCAAGACTTGGCTCACTCACGAGCAAATTACGTAACTCACACGCTATTCACGGCACTTATACGCAACTATATAACACGCCCCTCACCGACCATACACGCCACTCTCCGGCCACTCACCGACCACTTATGCCACTCACCGACCACTCACGTCCCTCAGATGACACTGACCAGAATCAGAGGACAAGTCGAGCTTCTCGAGGGCACTAGAAGTGCCAGCTTCGACGCAATAATGGGAACCGGACCCACGTATTTGCCGGCAGTTTTCCGCCTTCTTCATGATTGCGGATTCAGAGCAGGTTTTCGAAGTGTCGACATCGTCCTTATTGTAGTAGCAAATGTTAATTTCGTCGTCGTTGTTGTTGAATATTGACGGTGACGTCGAACTTTTGTTCACACAAATTCCCGCCTTTAAAAAGCCCTGTTAACAGTTGATCAAGGTTAAGGCATGCTGGCCATGGAAATCATGCCTCTATCGCACGACGTATTCTTCACAACTTGGACAAAACACGGGGATGAAATGACCCATAATTTTATTGATAAGCATAATTGCATCTTTATTATATGTTAGAATTCCGGGTGATAATTTGAGTGTTCTGGAAGCCAGACAATAAGGTTATTATCGTCTACCATTTCTATTGAAAAATTTACCTCAAAATTGGTTATTAGATCAGTAATTTGAGATTTTCATGCAGATAAAGAAACTGAATAAATATATTGATACGGCTTGGAAACTGGAAAGGACAGGTAGAATAAAAACTCTTCAACTGCAAATTTAAAATTGTTTCCAACACGCTTTTTTTATACTGATAAAGAGAAGTAACTCACTTGATAAAAACTACACTCGCCTTTAGAGGTAGACTGATCGAAGACGTCCGGCGTTCTGTAGTTGGAGTTGAGGTTGTTTTAAAGCTTGAAAAACTTCTTTCCATTTCCGCACCCGGAGACACAAGCTTGTGCACCTCAGGATCCGTGACTACTCTAAGGCTTGCGAAGCCCTCGATGAATATCGCATGCAGGTCTCCGGGCTGCAGCTCGCATGGCGACTGTGGTTGAGATTCCGTCAAAATCCGGACAGTATTCATGTTCAAGACTGCCAGATCCTCGTTGTTGGAGGCGTTACAGTATTTTTCGTTTTCTGGAGGCCTTGTCCCGATAATGTCTGAGGTCGTATGAGTATTGGTGCCCTTTGGTAGTAGGGAGTCTTCGGTGTCGACGTCGTGGTTGGTTTCGTTCTGCCAGCAGTGACAAGGAGGTACGCACTGACACGGGGGGTCTAGGGTGTAGGATGCTGGGTGGTAGCCGATGCTTCCCCCGAGGTCCGGAGAAAAATCAAAACTGAAATCCTTGTCGAATGGAGACTGATTTAAGGACTCAGCTGAGGGCAAAAGCTGTGCCTGGAAATAATTTTTTAATGAGTTGTTGGGCAGGAAATTACACATATGCGTTCCATCAAATTCGTAGTGTATTCAATTTTTTTCTTGCCTGCCGCAATCGAGAAACCCTTCGAAGATAATGAAAATAGAATAAATCACTATTATATTATTTGAATATCATGGATGATTTTAAAGGTTCGGCTGAGACCATAGGATACCAAGTCTTTTGTATTCACACACCTTGTGTCCACTGGAGTCTGCCGTCACCAGGCTGTCTTTGAAAGCACGTTTGTCACCTCCTTCAGGAATAGCTATAAAAACGAAATTAGTACATACATGCATAATAAATATATGCAATATCAGGTTATTAAATCTTTCAATTTATCACTATATATTAGTAATGAGCAAAATGTTCTGAAACGATTCGATAAGCTTTTTATATCGTATGCAGATGTTGGACGCGTCAACGATGTCTCACAACACGGAAGAAGGCGATTGTAAAATCTGTCTTAGTCTTGTGAATGTTACAAACAACCTTCATGTCAATAAAATGTCTTCTTTCAAAACAAATCATAAAACCAAAGAAGCCAATAAAATAAGACATCAACGACTGAGGACTTACGCGTTTTATTCTTATTTCCTTTCCTGAACTGTAGAGCTATGCAGATTACCAGCAGCAGCAGCAGCACCAGACCGAGACCCGCGCCTGCAGCCACTGAGAAGATCTTCCATCGCGGCCGCTGCCCCCACCACCAGCCCTCGTCTGTTATGTTGTACTGTAATGGTGAGAATATGTATTGGTATGTAGTACTGCAATGGTAGTGTATTATTAATTATAAATAAATCGTAATAGCTATAAACATAAATGTTTTTTTTTCTCAGGCCCTCATCTGCTACCACCCCTTATCTGTTATGTTGTACAGCCGGCGCAAAAGATGGCGTATTATAGACATGAATATAATGATTCGTAAGATTTTTCAAAGGACATTAAGTTTTGATACTGAAATATTATCACTCTGACAAGACAATATCGTTGGGTACAAATCTTCTACAGCGTGGAAATGAAATTCGCCTATGACGACCAGATTCCAAAATTAATAGCGCAAATTACTTCTTTGTAAGTGTTTTATTCATATACATATATTGAAATAAAAATCAATTGAAATCCATGAGAAGTTTTTCACACAGCACGAATTTTCTCAGGCAGCAACGCTACGTAAATTTTTCAATTAAAAATAATAATCCGTACAAAGAGTATGATGATCCGTAACACGCTGTTCACCAACTTAATTTAAGTTCCGTACGCTGTATATTATGGCAAATCAACTTGAAAAAGTGGCCTGATCTAATCCACCAATTCAGGATAAGGCGTCCAAGGCAATTTCCCGATTGATTCAACTAAGCTCAAATTAATCCTGATTGAAGTTAATCAAAATTCCCTGCCTCGCTGAGACGTGTTCGCATTTGGTGAAAGCTGTTCGGTAGAACTTTCGTTCTTAGATTATAATAAGGAATATTCTCAATCGGGCCCTTGTAGGGCTGTCCTTAATTGAATTCTCTTGAAGAAATTGAATGCATCTATTTGATTAATTGTGCCAATAAACGGATGCTTATAGGTGTATTTTAAATGATATAATCCAAATTGATATCCTGATTTACATTGAATTGCTATTGTGGCACGCACCTGCAATTTCAGCAGCCCCTGTGGCACGCACCTGCAATGTCAGCAGCACCTGTGGCACGCACCTGCAATTTCAGCAGCACCTGTGGCACGTACATGCAATTTCAGCAGCACCTGTGGCACGTACATGCAATGTCAGCAGCACCTGTGGCATGCACCTGCAATTTCAGCAGCACCTGTGGCACGCACCTGCAATTTCAGCAGCATCTGGGGCACGCATCTGCAATTTAAGCAGCATATATGGCACGCACCTGCAATTTCAGCAGCATCTGTGGCACGCACCTGCAATTTCAGCAGCATCTGTGGCACGCACCTGCAATTTCAGCAACTCCTCTTTCACGCACCTGCAATTTCAGTAGCACCTCTGTCACGTACCTGCAATTTCAGCAGCACATGTGGCACGCACCTGCAATTTCAGCAGCACCTCTGTCACGCACCTGCAATTTCAGTAGCACCTCTGTCACGTACCTGCAATTTCAGCAGCATATGTGGCGCGCACCTGCAATTTCAGCAGCACTTCTGTCACGCACCTGCAATTTCAGCAGCACTTGTGGCACGCACCTGCAATTTCAGCAGCTTCTGTGGCACGCACCTGCAATTTCAGCAGCACCTGTGGCACGCACCTGCAATTTCAGCATCACCTCTTGCATTCACCTGCAATTTCAGCAGCACCTGTGGCACGCACCTGCAATTTCAGCAGCACCTGTGGCACGCACCTGCAATTTCAGCAGCACCTGTGGCACGCACCTGCAATTTCAGCAGCACCGTAGAGCTGCCGTGATGCGGCAGGTTGCCTGCAGGGGCCGCCGTCGTGCTGCCCTCGGAGGACAACTCTGCGTCCAGTTCTGGGGGTGGGGGGATGTCAGTTCTTAAGGGTGGGGGCGGATGATGGGGACAGTTCTTTGGGGTTGGGGACGGATGATGGGGTAATGAATGGTGGGGGGTCAGTTCTCAGGGATGGGGGAAGGATGATGGGGTGACGAATGATGGGGGGTCAGTTCTCAGGGATGCGGGGATGGATGCGCAAATGATGGGGTGATAGTGACCGTTGTTTCGTGATCGCATTTGAGTCTTTATAAAAAATTGCGAGGATGACGAGTAACGTAAAATTAATTCAGATAACTTTGAGCTGAAATATTCCTTACAAAATTCACAATGACTCTATCATGGCAATTATATACCCCCATGGCTATTTCATGTCATTCCCCCATGCCAGTCATTTATATTACCACTATATAATACATTTTTACTATGTGTTTTACAAGATTTATAACAATAAACTCTTGATTCCGCAAGTATTTATGATTAAAAAGTGCGGGAAAGAAAAAATTGTACATTTTTCCTCCCAACTCGGAAAATGTGAACGTGGCGACGTCACCGAGTTTGTCGCTCGGCAAAGTTTGTACAAAATCGAGGACAAATTGACATCGAACTTCTTATGGAAATAAAAAATTATAAGAGTCCGAGGAATGTTTTTGGTGTCAATGTCGGGACTAAAGTTTGATTGCATGAGAATGACGGAAATTAAGTTAGGAAGAGTAATTAGAAAGACTTCTTTCATATTAGTAATGTGTTATGTCTACACTTGATTAATTTCCCATTAAATTAAAAATAATTACCCTAAAACTTTATACCACTTCAATTCCATGAACTCGATGCGAACGCAAATATCTTTGCTATGCGGATATATATGACCGTTCTACATATTTATCAACCAAACATAGAAGAATACAACTATAACGAGAGCAAAAATTATTAGTGAAAGATATCAATTAATTATTTTTATTATTTAAACACCGAGACATACTAATATGTCGGCGAAATCGTTGCTTTAAATACGGCAAAAAATCCAGTGAAACTTAAATTCGAAAATTAAAGTCTAAATTAAATTAAAGTCGAAAATTAAAAATCACTGTTAAACGTATAATGCGATGATTTTCTTCGTACAATGATATGATATGTAAGCATACGATATTGCTCTCGTTTCATTTAACATTGCAAATCGAGCTTACATGTTACGGTAAGTCATTCGTAAATCATTTCCTTCTAACCACAACATCTATGCAAAGTATTTCCATTTATGAGAATAAATTCAGTCATACAACTTGCCATGTAGAAATTAAACTTTCAAATTAATTAAAACAGAAAAGTTGATGGTAAAAACTCGAAGTTTGAAAATGGAAAAACAAAAAAATCATTATTACTTGATAATATTTATGATTTTCTATGACCATTTATTTACATTAAATGGTGATGATTATTTGAATGATAAACGTAGGTTGAAAATAAGATTGAAAATCTTATCAAAATATAAAGCATCGTGTCCAATAACAGGAGCCATGAGTAAAAAGAAGGAATTTTCGCATTCACTATCACAATTCAAAGCGACCTTTTGTTTGTTTATTGTTTAAAACTAACGAAATAAACAATCCATTCAAAAAATATCGCTATTTGTCCGCTATCATCATTCAGAAAAATGAAGGGTAGTATTCTCCATATAGTGACTCACTTTTAGCCCGTAGCACTGGAACGCCCATATGCTGGTTCTATCTGGGTCACGATGCCTCAGACACGGGCAAAAATACATCAATATTTGGACGAAGTTACATTAATTTCTTTGAGTGATTCCCCCTCATAACTACGCGCGCTCGAAAGTCAAATAAACGCGGGACTAAAAACCGGATGAGTTGCCGGAACGTAACTTTAGAAACACGTTACTGACTTCACGCTTGAATTGCTCCGTACACAAACGAGCGTGTAAAATGATTTAAAAATCAAACAATTGTACTGTACAGCTCTGTGCCATAAGATGTTGAGCGGGTTGTTGTCTAAACAGCGATGCAATTTAACAGCTTTCTGTGCGGATGGAGCACTGAGTAGTCATTATTAGGATAAGATGAACCACTTATTTTCCTGGGTGGCAGCTGTGTGCAATGGCTGCGAGCATGAAAAAGTCACGCTTTATTGCTTAATAAATGACGTATTGCTCAATAAATGATGTAACATGCAAATTATTAATTCAATTTCAATTAAATTTTCTGCGATTTACATTGTAAGCATTACGAAAGCTTTTCCTGCTCTATAATGTATAATTTTTATTCGAGTCTGAGTCTCTTCTGGAAAATGGAGAACGAAATTCTTCAACGGAATTAAAGTTAATCGAAAATAAAGGGCGATATTTGAACTCTTTCGTCGATGACTTGTGACGGATAGAGTTCGGATCAATCTATTTGGTTTATAATATTTATTTATACAACAGCTAATTTTTGAAGACGGCTCTTTAACGAAAATATATTTGATCACTCCATTGCTGAATATTTTGACTTGAAAATGATTTTGGTTATAATTTTTCAAGAACGACACGCTGACCGAAGATGTTTATTTCAAGTCCGGACAGCGGGAATAATTTTGCGTCCCCTGTGCACTGAGAGAAATTACTGGGCAATATTGTCCAAATATGACACACTTTCTGCACGTAGCACTGATACTCTCTTTTTGGTTGGCAAAACTGAGTCATGATGACCCACACATGGTAAAAACTGCATCGATATTTGAACAAAGTCCCACTCAATTCTCCTAGTGCATGTCCTCGCGCGCTGTTGATACCTAAGCCATTATCCGCCTCACAAAACAGCGGCCTGTTGCGCGCGTCTTTGAATTTTTCAATATAAAAGCAGAGCTAAAATTTCTCGTCTTAAATCTGCATGGAGGCGGCGGTGCTTGGTCGGGGGATATCATAAACTCAAAATATTGCACAATTCAAGCGCACGCAATCCGCGCAAAAATGGAAAGTTCGAATATCGATGCTTGTGCATCGTTCATGTATACGGCGGTCTATATAGGGGGAACTTTAGCTGGGTTCTTATTTTACGTGTCGGGGATCAAGCGATTTGCATACTTGTCGTAGGTAATAAAATTTTGCGAGCGAAGCCGGCAGCATCGCTATAGCTGTCGATCATATTTAAGCTACTTAAGCTTGAACATATCAGATTATTTCTTGTACCGTACAGGTCCTGAAGCTCATATTAATATATAATTATTACTTACTGCTTTATATTATTTATTATTGTCTATTAGTTATTGATGTATACAAATTATTTTTATTTATTACGTATTGCTGTCTATTACTTATTGTCGGATAGACTATAGCAAAATCTAGACAAATAAGCACTAGAATCAGTCTTTTGTTCTCCCGATAGAAATCCTTGATTTAACTACATTTTTGTTTCTAAACTTGAATGTTTTCTAGTATTAAATTCCATACATGAAAAATAAATAAATATTGCCTCATATATGGACATGAGAATACCTACAATAGAGGCGTGAATGTTAACTACAGTCTCATCCATAACACAGCTGCTGCTGCTACGTGGGAACCTCACCACGCGCTTGTGCTAACAATGGAAGATTCCCTACAGGCGAATGGCGTTGAAAAATACTTAGCACCAGCTGGTTTTGTTGAAACAACATTTTATCAACGTTATTTCAACATTATTTGACGTTGATAAAATGTTTATTTTAAGTTAATTTTCTTGGAACATCGTTTTATCAACGTTATTTCAACATTATATGCCTGCAAGGAAGCCGCTGAACTGCAAGCAGATGACGCTGAGAGAACTTTGATAACGTGTTGATTTCTTTGGAACAACGTTTAATCAATGTTAGTTCAAAGTTATATACCTGTGGGAGACTGCAGACAGACCTTACTTAAATTTTTCAGCGCAATTATCGGTGGCCACTCAAGCGTAGATTTTTTTTCGAACGCGCGGACAACGCACGCGACACGCGTGTCGTTGCAAGTGGCTCGAGCAGCTGTTACAACACGCGCGGTGATACATCACACGTGGTACCGTCCTGCTCCCGACATATACACTCTCGTTTACTTTAGGTGAGCCAAGTTCGATTAGTTTGTAATGGTTTAGCGTTTAAATATATAGGAAAGACTGTTTAGATGTTAGTTATAAATATGTACAATTGTACATGTCATTTATTCATGTAATATTTTCATGTGCATCTGAATATTGCCATATTTAGGGTGGAGCATTTCATTAATCTTTTTGGTCTTGTTTTTGATTACACATATACTGTACAAGTTCTCTAGATGAAGCTTTGGATATGTCCTTATGTATGAGGTGGGAACGTCAATTTTTAATTGTGATATAACAAATTTTGGCAAATGACCGAACTTCAAAAATCGAAATTATATTGAGAACTGAAAAGAGTTCATATAAGTTGGATGTATTTCGTTGACAATTGCAAGGCGCGCACTTTTTTTTACCAATTTACTTCAACTGAAGCTTGAACTTATTGAATGATATACTGTGAATTTTCGACTGAACAAGAACATACGTAGTTGTTTCTGCCTGATTGAGACTTGCTAGTTAAATTTAGCTGTTGCCAGAACCTGAACCTAAATGCGAAATTCAGTATCAATATTTTTCTGATTCTTGCTTGCAAAAGTCACAGTTACTGCCTCACACAAACGTGCACTGCAACAGTCACAGTTACTGCCAAACACAAACGTGCACTGCAACAGTCACAGTTACTGCCATGCACAAACGTGCACTGCAACAGTCACAGTTACTGCCATGCACAAACGTGCACTGCAACAGTCACAGTTACTGCCACACACAAACGTGCACCGCAACAGTCACAGTTACTGACTCACACAAACGTGCACTGCAGTATTCACTGTTACTGCCTCACCCAAAATAGCACTGTAGAACAAAAGTCAGTGTCAGCGATACAGTCCGATACTGTTGTTGAGTGTCAGTGTCTGCCTCTTTTTTATGTTGTAATTTTCGCCACATCGTCCGTTTTACAGCCCGGAAAATGACCTGTACGCAAGTAAGCCGTAACGCTGAAGTTACGTTTACTGCCGATCTTTTGGTCATCAGTGACTTCTTTTAAATAAGGAGCTTGACGTCGTTGTGGTCTGACCGAAACTTACATCGCTAACTTCTGGTCCCTGTCCTTTGTACTCTAATACAACTCATTTATATCGATTACTTCAAGTCATTGTACGAAGCCTTTGTGCTCTAATATAACTTATTTATATCGATAACTTCTGGTCATTGTATGAAGCCTTTGTGCTCTAATATAACTTATTTCTATCGATATCTTCTGGTCATTGTACGAAGCCTATGTGCTCTAAAATAACTCGTTTATATCGATACCTTCTGGTCATTGTATGATGCCTTTGTGCTCTGATATAACTCATTTTATCGATAACTTGTGCTCATTGTATGAAGCCTTTGTGCTCTAATATAACTCATTTATATCGATAACTTCTGGTCATTGTAAGGAGCTTTTATGCTACCCTATTAGCATCTATACTGACAACTTACAGTAATTGCATATTGTCTATTGTGCCCTGGCGATTTCATTGGTTTTTGAATTTTATTTGGTTTGTGCTTCCAAATTCGTGTACTTTTACGTCATGCTGCTGCATTGATTCGTCCTAGCAAATTTTTATGATACTAATGATTTAGTTGTGAATCATTGGCGAATCTGTAAGTATGATTGAATAGTTGAAAAAAAACTCTCTAAAATACGTATTCATGACAGCAAGGTTGATTGACTCGTGACTTTACCTCAAAAATAATGATGAATTACAACTGAAGGGAAATTTGTCGACGAAACTTGTTTATCAAAAGTTGTTGCAATTTTCCGATGGATTCCCTTTTCGTCACCTACAAACGACCACTCCATGTCTGCCCAAGTTGCATCCAGTCGGTGGTGGCTATCGAATTTTGAAGATCGTCATCGGTGAAGGCAAATTCTTCCATCAACCTTGAACTGTTTTAATATTGTATTGGTTTACAGTTTTTCTACATATACAGTGACCGCTTTGTGTCAATTGTGGTGTATGCGTGTTCTATAAAAAAATCCATCAATTTTGATATTCGGCATCGATTGACGGAAGATTCTAACACCGGGAGGAAGGTTCTTCTGTCAACAGTGTACTTGTATATCATTAAATTGTTTCTTATATTTCAGCCTCCAGAATGACCACTCGCTTCCGATTTCTGTGTATGTGTTCCATCAAAGCTTCCATCAAAGTTTGAGACTTGGCATCGATTGACGGAAGATTCTAAGACGGCCGGAAGATTCTGAGCGTCTTCAGAGAGAGGCTTAGGAGGCTTAGGTGCCGATGGCGAAGCCGAGGGACCAAAAGGAAGAGGCTCGCCTGGAACGTGGCCAGGCAAAAATGGCGGGCATTTAGGAGAACATTGGAACATTTTGCTTATAATTCACTTATGTATGATAGAATATTCATTAGATGTAAGTGGTAGCATTTTAAAAAATTATTTGGGATAACTAATACCAATGATCGAGTGGATTACAAAAAAGGTAAAGATTTACACCAATAATATTCAACACTAAGAAGTTTATTGAAAGATCCGTTATTTAGGTAACGACTCCAATTAACAGGTCATCAAAAAATATTTAGGAGAGTAAAGTCAATTTTCTATTTCTCAGGTACGAATGAAACATTATAGTTCCTACGGAAACCAATTCAGCGAAAACATAAAATGAAACCAATGGTATTTAAAAAAATTAAGAACGATTTACTTCTTACTGTTGAATAAGACAATCGCGGTAAAAACATAAAAAGAAAATATTTGTCATCCACCATTCTTCACTTGAAAAATTCCAATTCAGTAAAACCTCTGCTCTGTAATAATTTTCCTGGTGAAGCTGGAATTCATTAGGCGTTGATAGCCAAGATCCACTCATCGGTTCGGTTGAGTACCTCCTAAAGAGCTCGTTGGTTATTCACTCCTTGGATATTCACTCATGGAATTCGAGACTAGACGGATATGGATTCCCTTTATTGGTCTCCGGGTGGCCATGTAATCCTAGCGCTTGCATGGTGTAGACTTCATTTGGACCAAGCACTCAGATACAACAATGGGTCAAGTTGTCCTAATAGTTGCACTTTCTGCACGTAGCTCTGATATACCCACTTTCCAAGACAAACTGGGAAAAGATGACCCACTGCATTGATATTTGATCATTGCTATGAGCGAAAAAAAGTGCATACATTTTTAGACAAAGTCCCACTCATTTCTCCAAGTGAGCAAAGGGCCTATGAGACGACACTGACCAACTCGGTGTACTGTGTCAATGAGGGTCGTAAGTCTACGGAGGAAGAGTGCCAGATTTCAATTTGTGAAAATATAAACTAAGGAAATGATGTGTAGAGAAAAATTTTAGACCATGCGCATTGAATTAAGGCTGTAAATAGCAAATTAAACTAATATTAGCAGACACAAATTATGTACATTATAAACATATCAATATATCGTGCAAGGAATATACAATATTAATATACAAGGAACAAGGGCATTTGGAAAACGCCTTAAAATTATTGGAATTAAATATAGAGAACATCGATAAATGTTAAGCAGCGAGACTGACCAATGATGACTGCGGTGTATTGCGTCAATGAGGGTCGTAAATCTACGGAGGGAGATTGCCAGCCTTCACAGAGCTTCGCTCCAATAAAAGGAGGGGGATCTTTTAAGTAGAAGAACAAGAAATTGTCTTGTTTCTTACCGTCTACATTTACTATGGGTACTGGCCTGTTAATTTTCCATTGATTATTGGACTGATTTTTTTACATATTGTATGAACCTACCAAGTAACCTGAGTATAATATTTTTTGTTCATACTTATTTGAATTTTGTTGTTACACAGTCACACTTCAACAAATACTTGATAATCAACGCAATTGAAGAAGCCCTGCGTAACCCTAAAAAGTTTACCTAATTAAACGTGTCCTACTTTATAGATCTGAACGTACTCTGCTCTATAATTGGATGCTTAACGTAAATCGCCGTGAGATACGCCCATGGTGCCTTCATTCTAGATGATAAATACAATATAGATTAACTTATTGTAGCTTAACGTGGGCAATGTAATAATTTCAATGCTTCAAGACAATTATGAGAAAGTTATACAATAATGTTGATACTCTTCTAGATAATGTTGAGGACGCTCTACGACAATGTTGAGGACGCTCTACGACAATGTTGAGGGCGCTGTACGACAATGTTGAGGACGCTCTACGACAATTGAGGGAACCCTGCTCAGCGGGGGCTGGGAATAAGGGAACCCTGCTCAGCGGGGCTGGGAGCGAGGGAACCCTGCTCAGCGGGGGCTGGGAATGACGGAACCCTGCTTAGCGGGGGCTGGGAATGAGGGAACTCTGCTCAGCGGGGGCTGGGAATGAGGGAACCCTGCTCAGCGGGGGCTGGGAGTGAGGGATCCCTGCTCTGCGGGGGCTGGGAATGAAGGAACCCTGCTCAGTGGGGGCTGGGAATGAGGGAACCCTGCTCAATGAGAGCTGGGAGTGAGGGAACCCTGTTAGGCGGGGCTAGATTGCGCTACCAACACCACTGAGTCGGTCACCAATCACGAAGCAAAAGTCTACGCTGTGAATCAGTTGCCAACACCACTGAGTTAGTTACGAGGTATGAAGCAGCCGTTCTCGGCTTACAATGAGTTGCCAGCAAGTTGCCAACACCACTGAGTCATAACACCTCACCCAATAGAGCCATTTTTGTCACCCATGCATGACTCCGTGGCACGCATGATTGTCACGCAACCTCGGAAGTCTTACGTGCAAGTCATAAGCTGCGTGAAGCCAGCCGAATAATCCTCTCACGAAGGCGATAAAGCTAGCCACGCACTTGCCAGGCTTCACTAAGCGACGTTTAGCTATTAAAATACCAGCTCTATTGTTCAATAAAAGTTAGCTTAACGTATTCCAACGCTAGCAGCTCTATTGTTCAATAAAAGTTAGCTTAACGTATCCCACAGTTAGCTACTGTACTGAAGAGTGATTAAATGAAAGTTTTCAATGTAAAACTCAATTGGTTTTCTCGAAAAATATTATAGTGTGCATATTTTGATGGATTTATCTGTTGTTTATCTATTTAGGTTCATGAGGACATTGTATTTGATGCGAAATGGCGTTGCTGCTGCGAAATCCAATGCGATGAGATCTCAAAAATCCGACGAAGTTTGTAGACTCACTTCTTGCGATAAAATAAATTCAATATCAAATAGACAATCTGTGTCCATGATCGATAGCATGTTAATATTTTATCCTAATTTAATGGTGTCCTAATTTAATTCATCCAAATTTAATGAAATATTATCTTGCCGATAATATATTTTATCAGAATGATCGGGATAGCTGAAAGGCAGTGAGAAGATTCCTGATTCATTTTGAGTGCCAATTACCCTGTTCAAGATGTACTGCGGCTTCGTGCATAATTTTAAAAAATTACATTTTTCTTTTTATAATATATTCTATAATTTATTGTGGCTATAATATTTCAATTCAATAAATTTACTAAATTTGCTTATTTTCTGAAGAATTTACTATCATTCCTCATCAGAAATTAAATATTCATGCCTTTATCGAGTGCAATAAATTCCGTGTAGGGTCGTCATCAGATGTCAGTGCCGCGATATGGCCGTTCATAACATCTATTGTGGTCGCAGAGACGATATCATGCATAGTAAAAGAGACGTTACTGGTCGGCGCATCGATAATCTATTACAGAGACGCTCTGTTTTTTCAGAGTTTACCTGATGCGTGCTGTATATGTCTTGTATATATGCATGCTGTATATACCTCGTATATATGCGTGCTGTATATGCCAAGTATATATGTGTGCTGTATATGCCAAGTATATATGCGCGCTGTATATACCTCGTATATATGCGCGCTGTATATACCTCGTATATATGCGCACTGTATATACCTCGTATATATGCGCGCTGTTATATGCGTGCTGTATATGCCTCGTATATATGCGTGCTGTATATACCTCGTATATATGCGTGCTGTATATGCCTCGTATATATGCGTGCTGTATATGCCTTGTATATATGCGTGCTGTATATGCCTCGTATATATGCGTGCTGTATATGCCTCGTATATATGCGTGCTGTATATGCCTCGTATATATGCGTGCTGTATATACCTCGTATATATGCGTGCTGTATACCTAGGGTGGCCGGGGTAGGGTAAAAGAATAACTTTTATGGCTGCAGATCACGCCATGGACCGAAGCTCTCATAACCGCTGCTCACACCCTGACCGCTATTTGGACAACGTTCAATTTAATTTTTTTTATTGGACGCTTAATTAAGATATGTAACAAAAAATACAAGCCCGGGGGATAGGAAATAGGAATTAATCTGTCAAAATAAAGTTGTTGAAGCTGAAGGTGTGATACAAAATTTAAAATAATGATTTAAATAATGATAATAATTATTATCATTAATAATAAATAATAAATAATAATAATAAATTATTAATAATAAAATATAATAAATAAAATAATAAATTATTAATAATAATAATAAATAATAACACTAACCAAACTTCGAAAAAATTGAAAAGTAATGTTGTCCAAATGGTGATACGCTTTCTTGGAGATTGGTTCATGATAACCCACGCAAGAACAATAAAGTGCATCGCTAGTTGAAAAAAGTTCTACTTATTTCTCTGCGTGAAGTGTCTTCACAGCGCAGTAGCAGCAGGTGTTATGGTAAGTAATACTTTAGTTACCCACAAAAGAATGAAGCTTCTTCTCAGGAGATCCACCGTTAATATCCCGAAAGATACGCCATTTTGAACCTGCCGCTGTAGTCATTTTTGCAAATTTTTGACGTTCGATTTGTCATATTATTTTTTCCATACCTCATATTTTAATTTTTTCATATTTCCATTTTCCAATAGAAATTGATGATGATGATGAATCAAATCCATTTACCAGGAGTCTATCAAGACGCCTAGGTTCCCATTAATTAATTATATTTAATTCCTAGTCCATTAATTGTAATAATATTTAACATTGGTTGTATGAGTCACTCATGAATATATGTAACAGGATCAAGACCAGCAAGAAGCTCTGGTGAGCATCTCAGTTGTTGTAGACAACTTACCAAAGCTAGGAGCTAACATGTGTTATTCAGTATTATTGTTATTATTATAACACATGAGAGTATAATATTATGTGTCATTACACACAATGATATATTGTTATGTATTTTTCGGTCACAAGCGTTCTCTAAATTTCAATGTGTGTTCATCGATAATACAAGAATGCTACATCATTGCTAGGGGCTAGCATCATAGCAGGCTATGGTGTGGCAGTCCTATGTTGCAGGCTATGGTGCAGCTTGTATTTTGTCAAACGTTGTACTAAAGATCTTTTAGATATATATTTTTTGCGTTTTTTATATATACGAAATTAGCTCACCGTTTTTTCATAAGTTAATGCTGAATTAAATTTTCATTCCAACTCTCCAATTGTTTGTACGCATCAACTTTATACGATGCATATAAGCCTGTCCTGGCTTTATATTTATTTCTATATTTTCTATTGGTATTTCGAAACTGTTGAGTGAAATTTTCATGACCTCGTTATACGTGAGCTTAGGTTTGTAAAAATTAACCAGAAAACGAAAATTGGGCAAAGGAAGCTCGTTAACGTCGGGCACGGAAATTACCTTAGCCCGTTAAACGGTCGTAACGAGATGTCGTTAGCGGGAATAATATGTTTGATTTAGATGACATTTAGCGCCTAGCGCAGCCTACAGTGAACACAGTGCTGGACATGCACTCAGAAAAATGCGTGGAACTTTGTCCAAAATATCCATACAGTTAGAGCCAGATAAAGGGCGTATCAGTGCTACGTCGACAGCTTGGTCGTGCTGTGGGTAAGAAAATGTGTCCCTATTTGGACAATATGAAACATTAATTTTTCTTTCTGTAGCATTTTTACAACCCTGACTAACATTTCTATAATTAAAAAATAGATCAGTACTCGCTGCAGTACTCGCTGCGCATTTTCTCGTCCGTCCGTCCGTGAAATCACGGACGGACGGACGGACGGACGGACATGACGAGCACAATAGCGCCTTTTTTCCCACAAATGAGAAAATGCGCTAAAAACATCAAGAAGGGACAGTTAAAATTATTTATATTGAATTTAATAATGTTACCGAGCACAAATTCTAAGTTTAATTGACAAGAAACAAAGAAGAAATTTTTAAATTTCGTTTGGAAATTTATAATTAAAGATATATATACGTCACTGTTATATGGGACTGATGGTAAATTTTCAGATCGCTAAGATCAATGAAAATTCGACGCTGTTTTGATAAACAGTTGGAAGAATAATAATACATTTCTTTTCAAAATCTATTTATAAAACGCGGAAAAAATGGTTTAATTCTTCAAATCTGCTTTTTTGTCCATTTTTTTAAAATTAGGCAATGAGTGAAAACTGCCAGGTGACAAATGAAGGTAAAAATTTTATAAATTATTAATTGAGGTAATTTAAATAGACACTTTAATTTAACTTGAGCGTGCAAGATAGAATTTTTACCAGAAATATGCATAAAATTTCGAGCACCTAATTTTTTTTCTCTCTCTCTACAAGTAAATTTTACCAAAATTTATTTTATCGTCGAAGCCTAAAAAATCAATGACTGGAGCTCCTGAAACAAACTTTGAACAAAATAATTGGCTTAAAGCGACGAAAATTATCAGGGTAATTGGGACC
This sequence comes from Hyalella azteca, assembly GCF_000764305.2. Taxonomy (NCBI): domain Eukaryota; kingdom Metazoa; phylum Arthropoda; class Malacostraca; order Amphipoda; family Hyalellidae; genus Hyalella; species Hyalella azteca. Next base: position 677,586 of record NW_025946074.1, on the reverse strand, counting down.
ACGTGTTGCTACAAGGGGAGAGTGAGTCACAACGAGGGTAGATTAGAGGGTTATCCTCACGAGGGGAGGTGGCGCCAGGAACTGAGGGTAATGACAGGATGACGTCATAGCAGCCAGGTCAATAGCTCGTATATTGACGTTTTTATAAGCGGCTTATAGGCGGCCACCTCGTGGCCAACTGTTGGCATTCGTCTATCGTCGTTTTTTAATCCCGGAGCTAATTTACAGGTGAATTGTCGGTCTTTAAAATACAACCGATGATAAACACAACTCAATTTATTCGTATCTTTCTCTCATTAATTCAGAAATGTTCGTTCGAGTCGAGTTACGGTACGACATGTTGACCAAACAGCAGTCAACCTCAACAGATGTTCGCATATTTTCATCAAAAGGTACCGGGACTCAACATTAGTTCAGTTGACACGCAGGATTGACACGCAGGATAGTAATGGAGCTATCTTGGAAAGGTCATGCAGAAGCGAAAGCTTAAATAAAATAGTGATTGCATACGTTGATGATGAGTCACCGTATGAAATGCTAACCAGATATTTCACTTCCCCGGTGTGATACAGTCGGGTTGAAACAGATGTGTTGAAATAGTTGTGTTGAAACGGTTGTGTTGAAACAGTTGTGTTGAAACAGTTGTGTTGAAACAGTTGTGTTGAAACAGTTCTGCCGAAGCAGTTGCATTGAAACAGATGTGTTGAAACTGCTTTGTTGAAACAGTTGTGTTGAAACAGTTGTGTTGAAACAGTTGTGTTGAAACAGTTGTGTTGAAACAGTTGTGTTAAAACAGTTGTGTTAAAACAGTTGTGTTAAAACAGTTGTGTTAAAACAGTTGTGTTAAAACAGTTGTTGAAACATTTGTGCTGAAACAGTTGTATTGAAACAATTGTAGTGAAAGGGTTGAGTTGAAATAGTTGAAAAAAATTTGATGAAGTAATTGTTTTTAAACTGTACGTTGAAACGGATGTATTGAAAGTATTGAAACAGTATAGTGTTGAAATGATTGTGTTTCAGTTGAGCTAAAAACAGTTGAGCGTTGTGTTGAAACAGTTGAGCTAAAACAGTTCTTTCTGGTCGTGTTCAAATATGGGCGGTTGCTGAGCTGAATATCGTATGAGATTTATTCAACTCTCATATAATATTCAGTATAAAACAAATTCAAATGCTAACAAAACTTCAATGCTGCGGTGATGCAAATGATGCCGTGTATAAGAGTGATGCTTCGCAGCTCCAGCGGTTAGATTGGATTGGATGAAACAATGCAATATAATACCTGAAAATGTCAGCTGATAATATTTGAAAAGGTCATGGAAGAGTCCATCTTATTCTAAGACCTGGAAGTTACGGTTCTGATAGAGCTTACTGGAAACTGGGCGTATTTGGTATGATTTAGTGAATTTCGGGCTGAATTAATGGTTATTTGCTGCTATATACATACGCTTGCCTAGTAGAGAGTAAGTATACAGCTCGGAGAAATAATTGTTAAGAAGGATTAATTTTAAAGTATCAACTATGAAAAGACATTTGCTGTAAAATCATGAAAAATTTGAAGGATAACTGGTAAAATCTTTTTGGGTAGAAGAAGCAATGCCTTAGACTTATGTCCGTTAAAAGTTCAAAAGTTATCCCAAAATAAACAGGTTATATGTTCAACTTTATTTAATTCTAAGATTAATTCTATCGGTCTGCAAGTTTTCTGTTTTGATGGTTCTGTAGATTGTGTACTCGTAAAGCAGATTTTCCAGTTATACTGTATATTTTCCAGCCATGTTATAGATTACAGTTGATTTTCCGTCCATGCTGTAGATTTTCCACTCACATAATATATTTTTTCAGTAATATCATGGATTTTCCATTCATATTGTAGATTTTCCAGTCATTCTGTTGATATAGAGCGTCCATCCATACATCTTCTTGTGGGTTCCCCTAGCTCAAAACCATCACACACAGAAATAAGTGAGACTTTGTGCAAATGACGCTGCACTTTTTTCATTTGTTTGTGTCATCTTGGCCCTGTTTGAATCAGTAAAAGGGCGTATCAGTGCTACGTCCACGTGATGCTTGTGGGGTGTGTAACAAAGTATATCAATATTTGGAAACTGTGAACCATTCATTTTTTTGAGTGAAACAATTCAATTCTGATTCAGAAAAAGTTGAAGGATCCAAAAGCGTTTCATATCCTGCGGTTCAAAAACTTTCTTTATCATAAAAGAATCACGAGTAGCAGGATCAAAACTTTATAGAGCGCGCCATTCTGGAAGATTCAAATGGATTCCCAACTTTGGTTTGAATGGCAACAGGGATGTGAGGGAACTGACTGAGGGTAGAGGGTAAAAATGTTGGTATATATTAGTGATATAATGATATGCTGAGGCAATTAATATATCAATTATATTACTATATTTTAGGATTATGATAATTTTGCTAAAATATGAAATATTTGGGCCGCAATAATATGTTATAATTATAATAATATGTATAATGATAAAGAATATTATTTGACAAATAGATCGCCTAGTCAATTCGTATAGCCTAGTTATGAATATAGGTATGATGTTCAAGAATTCTAATAAATCCACTTCGAGATTTCACATTTTCTGTTTTCAACTTAAATTCGACCCCTTTTTTACACGTTCACTGGTACATATGCGTACCACGAAATGTATTTCTCCAGGCCGTAGAGGTGCATAAAAAGTCCGAGAACAAAAAATATAACTCAGTACTCACTGCAGTGAATAAGAGAGCGCATTTTCTCGTCGACGAAAACTTGAAGTCACGGACGGACAGACCGACGGACATGGCGAGCACAATAGTGCATTTTTTTCATAAACGAGAAAATGCGCCAAAAAGGGCAAAAAAGGCCTATAACTCAGTATATACTAGTATATTTGTAGGTTCCGGTATAAAAATTTCATTTACATTTTTTAAATTAAATTAGAAAGTACCTTATCATAAATTCTAGCCGGCCAACGAAATTGAAAAAAACGAAATCGCGGAATTTGTCTGGAAAGAAACACTGCCTTGAAACCCATAATAATTATAGTACAGAAAATGAAATAATAGTGCAAGATGAAGTAATCGGAGTCAACGTGTTAACTAACAAATCTTTTAAATGGAGATTTTGATCAATAAACCCTGTAGAGGCCACTGGCGACCATCCGTTGATTTTCAATTAGGATATTAGCTTAATTAATGAACTTATTATTGAACGGCTCCCCTCAGCCTCAGTCTTTACCAGCAGCGCGATCGAGGGGGGCTAGCTTTTCCTCGACTTCTCTTCATTAATTAGAATACTTGAACTGTTGCAAGGGGGAGTGTGTAGCTATGGTGTAGCAGGCCTATGGTGCAGCAGGCCTATGGTGTAGCAGGCCTATGGTGTAGCAGGCCTATGGTGTAGCAGGCCTATGGTGTAGCAGGCCTATGATGTAGCAGGCCTATGATGTAGCAGGCCTATGGTGTAGCAGGCCAATGCGTAGCAGGCCTATGGTGTAGCAGGCCTATGGTGCAGCAGGCCTATGGTGCAGTAGGCCAATGTGTAGCAGGCCTATGGTGCAGCAGGCCATGGTGTAGCAGGCCTATGGTGTGATGGCAGTGGTACCGTTGGATAGGGCAGAATGTCAGCTTTAAAATTAGTATAAAAACCGAAAAAGTAAAAATTTTCAATTTTAGGGTAGACGCTTCCCTTAAGTGACATTGTATTATATTAATATATAATACAATATATACTATATTTAAAGGCAATTTATGTATTGCCTTAAATATATAGTCAATTTTATAATTATTGTAGAAATGAATTCATGATGCAGCATTAGTTTGGAATTGTAAAAAGTTATTTAAATTAATGAGCTTACGAAGAATTGATAAGTTGAATCAAATAATAAGAATCAATTAATTTACATGGGGTTTATTCTTTGTAAATTAGATTTATTAAGGATGCAATTTTTGGTTTGTGTATATGTACGTACGAGGTGTGTTTGTTTGTGATTTTTTCAATGTGTGTAATTTTGAATTTGTTGATTTCATCATGTGTGGACTTTCGTGTGTTTTGAAACTTGTATGTGTGCTGGTATGTGTTAGTTAAATCATGTGCATGTGATGGCAACTGCTGGTTAATTAGCGTGCATGTGTTAGCATGTGTATGTTTGTGAGCTTGTTTGTGGGTTGGGGCATATATATCAACTTGTGTTCCTTTGTTGAAAAAGATGTTCATTTGTGCGAAATTGTTACCGTGTCGGTTTCTCGACCTTCTTTGTTTTGTTTGCTTGTTGTTTGTGCGTTTGCGTGCCAGTGTTATGAGCGTGCAGTGCATTGATCGCTTGCATGTCAGGAAAGAATCGACCGCAAGCAGTCACTCCCACACCATGACTCATGCGTGACGTCACGTCTCCAATAATGACTCATGCGTGACGTCATGTCTCCAATAAGCTCCTTCATTTTGACCCCTACGTAGACACAAATTTTTCCGGTGCTTGTGCGCCACGAGTCGATCCAAAGCCGCTGGAGTTGAGCGGCTTTGATCGCCGTATTACCGAACGACTTCTTGAAGTCAGTGATGGCCGTATTGCCGAACGACTTCTTGAAGTCAGTGATGGCCGTATTACCGAACGACTTCTTGAAGTCAGTGATGGCCATATTACCGAATGATTTCTTGAAATCAGTGATGGCCGTATTACCGAACGACTTCTTGAAGTCAGTGATGGCCGTATTACCGAACGACTTCTTGAAGGCAGTGATGGCCGTATCACCGAACGACTTCTTGAAGGCAGTGTGGGTCGTATTACCGAACAACTTATTGAAGTCAGTGATGGCCGTATTATCGAACGACTTTCTTGAAGTCAGTGATGGCCGTATTACCGAACGACTTCTTGAAGTAAGTGATGGCTGTATTACCGAACGACTTCTTGAAGGCAGTGAGGGCCGTATTACCGAACGACTTCTTGAAGCTAGTGAGAACCATATTACCGAACGACTTCTTGAAGCCAGTGAGAGCCGTATTACCGAACGACTTCTTGAAGGCAGTGAAGGCCGTATTACCGAACGACTTCTTGAAGGCAGTCAAGGCCGTATTACTGAACGACTTCTTGAAGGCAGTGAGGGCCGTATTACCGAACGACTTCTTGAATGCAGTGGGTGTCGTATTACAGAACGACTTCTTGAAGGCAGTGAGGGCCGTATTACCGAACGACTTCTTGAATGCAGTGGGAGTCGTATTACCGAACGACTTCTTGAAGCCAGTGATGGCCGTATTACCGAACGACTTCTTGAAGTCAGTGATGGCCGTATTACAGAACGACTTCTTGAAGGCAGTGAGGGCCGTATTACCGAACGAATTCTTGATTACATACAGGCCAGTATCCCTAAGGAACATTCAGGATCTGCCGACGATAGTTCGCTACGAAGGGCCATCCAAATTCGTTCCCCTCGTGGAAGTGAGAGGTTTTAGCATAATTTTAAGGACAGGGAAAGGCCACAGCAGGACTGCGGCAACTTAGGTTTCACGCTTCCAGTCCCTTCGATGGTTCAGTGGGGGACTTGAGCCTCCATCAGCATTATTTGATGATGCGGGTGATTAGATTAAAACAAAGCGCAATACATGAATTTTCCGCTACACAAAACTATACTCATGGTATTGTATAGTGCTGCCTCTCAACAATAAAGTTTGTTTTTAATCATGAATTTTGTCGTGGTTTTGCAGATGAGCTCATTTCTAGTTATTCTAAAAGTAGGACTATCTTCATAGTAATCGTTAATTCATTGTTCAACGTATGAAATCGTCTGAAGACGACACATAAGACAAGGATTCTACACCGATAGAAATTATATATTATTCTAATCTAAAAAATTATTTTCAATTAGATATAATTCTTAAACATGCAAAGACATGATTCTTCGTGAATATAGTTCATCTTCACTAATGAACCCCAGAAATCGAAGAGTGCTGCCAAACCTCATCCGGTCTGCCGGAAAAATCAGCAGACGTCTTCGCCTGCTTTTTCATCATCGAATCTCAAGACTAACTCGTTTTGACGTCCAGCTCTTAATTAAGTTCCTGCTTCGATTAAAAGAAGTACGTATTTCAATCAAAAGAGAACGTTTTTACCGCTAGCCTTCTTGGCAATTTTCTGGAGTCCTGATTTTCGCGTGAAAAATTTTGCGCTACGACGATTATACGTACTCTTTGCTGTAAAATAATTACACGTTCTCCTTTCTACTGACAGAATTTGTACGTTCTTCTTTCTACGACAGAATTTGTGCGTCATCCTTGCTAGAGACAGAATTTACACGTTCTTCTTGCTACCGACAGAATTTGTACGTTCTCCTTTCTACTGACAGAATTAGTAGCTATACGTTCTCCTTTCTACTGACAAAATTTGTACGTTCACGTACAGAATTTGTACGTTCTCCTTTCTACTGACAGAATTTATACGTTCACGTACCTTTCTACTGACAGAATTTGTACGTTTTCCTTTCTACTAACAGAATTAGTATACGTTCTCCTTTCTACTGACAGAATTTGTACGTTCACGTACAGAATTTGTACGTTCTCCTTTCTACTGACCGAATTTGTACGTTCACGTACCTTTCTACTGACAGAATTTGTACGTTCTCCTTTCTACTGACAGAATTTGTACGTTCTTCTTTCTACGACAGAATTTGTACGTTCTCCTTTTTACTGACAGAATTTGTACGTTCTCCTCTCTACTGACAGAATTTTTACGTCATTTTTACCACAGACAGAATTTACACGATCTCCTTTCTACTGACAGAATTTATACCTTATCTTTGCCACACACAAAATTTACAGGCGCTCCTTTCTACCAACAGAATTTATACATCATTTTTGCCAAAAAATTACACGTCTTTGCTACAGAAAAAAATCTACACGTAATTCTTGTTGCAGACCGAATTGTTTCAGAGCTCAGCTCCTGCGCGTAAAGATAAGTCGTTTCTCGTTGTTTTCTCTAATGAAAAATTTAATGAGGCCTTAAACTGCGCTTCTGTCGAAATATGAAGCGAAAAGCTTCAGAGTTTACCGAGCATCATTTAATGCTGGTCTAAATGAAAGCAAAACGCGGACAATATTGCGGAGTTTTTTTTTCGGTTAACGACGCAGGTTTGACACACTATCTGAAGTCTCGGCATTTTGGTAAGAACAGATGATAGAATTAAAAGTCTTCTGAAAAGTATTAAAGTTGTATCAAACATATTTGTAATTTTTCGTGTTTTCAAAAGTATCTTTAATTTCATAATATTTTCACTGGAGGGACCTGAGAATATAACTATGAGGTCTCATTACATAGGTGCAGGTTTAATTATTTAAAGGAAATTTAAATAAATTATTTAAATTTCTGAACAGTCATGAAAGCTTTTGCTTATCATGTTTATTAAAACAGATAAGTCTGTTTAGTTGACATTTAAATATGCTTCAAGCCTCATCTGGGAGTAAAATTGAAATTGATTTGGCTTTATCTGGTGATCCCGAAAAGTTCGTTTAAAAGCTACATAGGACATGAGCAAGAAACGATATCTGATGTCCATTCAGAGTCACTAGATGCCGACGATGATGCAGGCTGTGAGTTGACACGATGCTGGTGATGATGTAGGCTATGAAATAAAATAACACGATGCTGGTGATGGTGTAAGCTGGGAGTTGACACACTGCCGGTGATGTAGTTGACACGTACAATGCCGATAATTGAGCTGCTTGGGAGTCGATGATGGATCCAAGGGATGGAGGTTTTCAATAAACCTCTTGCAGAAACCACTTGCCGCCATCACATGCAAAGAGCATCACAAGATTTATACTCAATTTAATTCGAACAAATCAAATGTTCCCGGACTATCAAAGCATTTTAGGAAGAGTTAATGTGATTATGATGATTAAAAATAAATTTAAAATCATGAATAATTAAGAAAAATAATTCCGCTCGTGTAAGTTTAAGTGAAGGAATGAGGGAGCCTGCCAAGCAACTCACAGCTTAAGCTCCCCTTGCTTCGCTCCCCTCAGGCTCGTTTAAGTCTCATCATTCTCTAATTTGAATAGAATGGAGACGTTCACTGGGCCTAACAGCATTATTTATCGACCTCTTCGTAGGCTTGCGCAGCCCATCGACTGCAAATGAATTATTATGACATTTAAAGTGGTATGTCGGATGCCATTAACGTCTACTCACGGAAATCCATCGGTCATAATTACAACGCGTGCGACCGAACGTACATCCGTCGGCTGTTCGCTGCTTATCTCAAAATGATGGATATGGCTACCTTGTACGAACCCCGCAAATTGAATTAGAATTAGCATATAGTGGATGTACAATGGCAGTGGATCGCAGCGGCTGCCAAGATGCAATCAATTTAAATAAGTGCGCTATTATAGCGACCAGAACGTTTAGAACTCGAATGACACGTTAGTTTTTAAATTTAATAAGAAATACAAAAGATTTATCACTCTGACCTGCTTAACGCTCATCAGAAAATTCGGTAATTATCGAAGCAACATGAATAATTAAATGAAGTTAAGTGAATCAGAGTATCCACGCATGAGGTTGCGCGTGAAATCTTTTAATTGTTTGTGAGCAAACCACAATATCTACCTACATTTTGACTCGAATTACCATACATAATTAACAAAAATAAAAAATTTAACTATAAATTTCATAAAAGTTTATACACGAGCGTTCATGAATGCATTATTATTATTATTTTTCGTCATTCTTGTGGCAAAAAAAGTTGCGCTCCAGGGGCTGTTTCGCCCCAAGAATATTTTCTTGCCAATCATATGTTAAGTTTTTGCGCGTACGTTGTGTAGCTTAGCGATGTTGAACGATCGATGGGTCTCTCGTAAAACATTGCGCGGCTTTTGTTTTTACTTAAGATGGACGTACGGTCGCTGAGGTCTGCTCAGGAACAAAGACTTTGTTCTTCTCGTGTTTTTTTGTTATTGTGATTTGTGATGGCCTAAGGAAAAACATCAGCCGTCTGGTCAATACAAACCAATACGCCGTGGAGGGGGACAAGAGATAAAAATATAGATTGTCCAGCAGTTGTACGAGCCTTGACTATAACCCCTGTTATGGTGATGAATATAACCCAGCTTATTCTCATTGTATTCGAAATGGCAAATAAAAACTCATTTTTTCTGGTTACTGCCACAGCGGACAGCGCAAATGAGTAAGAGCAACGTAGTCTTTAGAGAAAAACAAATAAACTTCGCTTTGTTAAAAGACAGAAGTTCAGAGAACACAAAAACTAAAAAACGTGCAAGTCCAAAGCTTTTTTTTCTACTGCTTACCAATTAAGGATAAAAATGTATTTGTGTCGGCGAATCTTTGGCGGAGATGGCAATTGATATAGCTAAAAATGCCTGCTTTACCAGTTTTGGATCACTAATGATTGCTAGAAGCTGAACAATTTTGAGTAGCGATTCACTTAAATTTAAAATTTCTATCTTGACGATGTTTAAGCGTGTTAATCGGTTTGTGTTGGTCAGCATTTTTAATGATGGGTTACACTGCCAATGATAGTGGCATTGGTACGATACTGATTGGCATTGGCACAATGACAACACAAAATTTGTAAATGGCTTAAATATACAATAATAAGGATACGAATATACGAACGCTGTTCATCTTCAAACCAACAAAACAGCTGCTGCTTTCAATATACATATATCCACTTACTGGAAGTTCGCATGCCGCATCTCAATGATCAGCTCTATAATAAGCTAATGTTCACCATTAATCAGTTGTCTGTTACAGTAAGCTCACTATACCTTATGTATTGGCCTTACAGCGCTACTTAGAGTACAAAAAAGCATTTACCTGCGTTTTCATTGCAGTCGAGTTTAAAAAATAGAGTAAACCCGCCTATTTACCATTGAACCGAAGTGTATAGCATCCCATGTTTCAAATGAAAATTTAAAATATTGCTATTCCGACCGATGCTAAATTGGATATTTTATTATTTAAAACGTTATTAAGCCTTGCGTAAGTACGCTGTTGTGATAATAAATTGGATAATTTATCAAATAAATCATGGTTAAGGCTTTCGTAAGCGAACATTTACTCTAAACGTGATATTTCATATCAATGTTGTCCGACTTGTGTTCCAAAGCATTCTAGTTTCAGCGCGGATCACTCATTTGATGCGACTAGTCGATGTATCGCCGTCGTGAGACCCTCGCAATTCCCCTTCATAATCCGCACATAATCAATTCCTTGCATCAATTACGAACAATTCCAGCCCCACACACTTGATTATTTCGAGCACACGCGGCGCCGACCTCCCTTCATCAAAGCCGACAAATTCTGTGCAAACTTACTGCAGTTTTCCCTTACTAGGAAAGAGCAAAATTTTGAAACCAGTTCTGTAAACAATCAAATTGAGTTCTCGTTCTTTAGGAAATAGAAGTTGTGAAAATTTTTTTAAGTTTGTGATAGCCATTGAAATTGAATGGAATGATAAATTTGTGCTATGTGGGCGCCAAAAGTCAGACTTGAGAAACATATATACAGTATGATAAAAATGTGAATACAAATTTTGTAAGGCAAAACGTTCATTGCGTGGTGAAAAACTCATCGTAAATCATAGATGCTACAAATTTACCGACCGTGTGTTCGTGTAATTAAGATTTTTAAACATAAAGGTGTTCGGTGTACATGCAATTCTTAATAGGAATGCAACGACCAAAATGATCGAAGTCCTCAATGGGCCTTTGGACAAAAACACTCAAAGAAATTATTGAACTGTGCAAAGTGACGTCATGTTCAAAAATTGTGACTAAAACGTTTATGTCTCATGTCGGTCATAAGGATATATAATATATAAATACCTACAGAAGATGGATCGTTCACCATGAGACCGCGCGACCGGGACTGTTGACTGGACAAACAGACCCGTCGGTCTTGGTGCAATATGTTACCCAGTTACTCAGCAAGTAAGGAGCATGTATGTCCCTTTTTGAGGCCAATTTCTTTTAATAGACAAAATCCTTACTGCAAATCGGGCGTTACCGACGACGGCGGTGTAAATTCAGTTTCAAGCCTTATGGTATGCGACAGGCATGCTCTTTCCTGCTCTAAAACAGCATCAAACCTGCTCTGTTGCGTAGACTCCTGCTCGGAATTATAACTCGGTAGCTATCTGCCCATATATACACTAACTGTCGTCAATGTCATCTTTATGTAAAGACCTGGTAACGAGAGTTACCGGCAGTAATGCAAAAGATTAACCCTGTGTATAATGACGGTAACTTTCGTTGTAGTTGTGGTAGACTGCACTACAGCGGATTAACTCTTTGTCTAATGACGGTAAATTTTGTTGTAGTTGTGGTAGACTGCACTACAAAGGATTGACTCCTTGTCTAATGACGGTAAATTTTGTCGTAGTTGTGGTGGACTGCAATACAAAGGGTTAACATTTTGTCTTTGATACATTGACGATCGTTCATGCAGTGCGTTTCTAAGGGCTTGGTCACGCACCTTCCTGAGATGATGAGCTAATACATATGTTCGCACTTCATCTTTTGTTTAATGTATTATAACAAAGAAGATGTGTATTGTTGAACAGCGAGAAAACAACAAAGCAATATAATGGATCGTATTGTCGAAATTTTCTTTGCTTTAAATAAAGTACGTAAGATTTATTTGTTTCATAGTAAAGTAACATGGGTATTTAGGCTTCCGGATTTATGCTCTGAAATACGTCCATAATGTAAATAATTAGGAATTTGTGCGGCGTTTGAAACTTTTTCAAGACTTGACTTATCTCCAACTTTGTCTACAATTGTGAACTTCTGGCAAAATCATAAAAAAAAATTTCGGAACTGGTCTCAGTCTCATATCGTTCGATTTTTCGTTGGATTTCTAGTCATCTACATCAGGGTATGAATATTCTAATGAATGTGCACAGTGAAGAGATCTCGATCTCTGTTAATCCGCTTGTAATTGGCGTATGTCACTGATCTTTTAAGCCTGACACGCCGGCTTACTGCTTGTCAAGTGCATTTGCGACAGGCTCCTTCAGTTCCGATATGTCGTGTCGCTAGCCAGATGTAGCTTGTGAAGAGGTTATAGTGCTGGAATACTTTCATGCAGTCATTGAACATGCGATAGTGTGACTTGATAGTTAGATATTTGAACAATATTTCGATCTATCTAAAATTCGATAATCAAAACTGGAGATAAATGTTCTATTTAAGCCATCATCCATATTTTTATGAGTTTATTTGCTATTATTCTTTATATGTGAAAGACAGAGAACGTAGGAAGGCCAACCTGGTCTGGTTTGGGATTCCTGAAAGTAACGCATCTGATGCGAAGGACCGAGTGATGGATGACACGGCCTTTGTTGTCGACTGTTGCAGCAAGGTACTCAACACATCGATTGATGTTATATCTTGCAAGAGGCTACGCTCGAAGGATTAATGATACGAGTTTAGATCTATGAACAAGGCACGAAAAGGAAAAGAATCGGCGACAGGCCACATCAGGCCTACATTTCAGCGCCGACATCATTATGTTATGTTATGTTATGTTAAGAATACACCTTATTTGAAGCCACGTTGAACGTTGAAAGAGAGAAATAGCTGAAAAATTATTATATGAAATACATTTTTACTCACAGTGTAGATACCAGATTGAAATAATTCCTGTTCCAAGTCGAATGATCGCGAAATGGTGAACGCAATCTCGAATTTCCTAATTTGTGAGAATATCTGCTGCCTGCTACTACCCACTGTTATCTAGTCGTTAGTTTCACCATTCGCTCATCTAATTGCTTCGATAACCCACTGTTATCTTACTGTTGGTTTCACTATTATTTCATCTAATGCCTGCGACTACTCATTGTCGTCTAACAGTTAGTTTCACCATTAGTTCACCTAGTGTTGTCGACTACCTACTGTGCCTTGGTAGTTAGCTTCACCGTTCTGGCATAGTTTGCCTGCGACTTTCTATTTCGCTCTTAATTTTTCGCTTAGCTTATGTACTGCACGTCTTCAAAACGAAGCTTTAGCATAAGACCAAGTCATAATCAATAAGTTTCATCTCCAGAGATAAGTGAAAAAATACGTGTATAAGGCAGTGCATTGTAATAATATTCTTTCTGACGATGAAAAGCCTTCATGCACTTCAAGTCCATAGCTGGAAGAAGTCGGTCACGACTAGTCGTCTCCATGTATAGCTTACTGCAGACAATGAATGCAGCATGAGTCACTGTATTGTTGTAAAGGATGAAGTCTCGATCCCGTGTTTGTCCTGGAAGGTTTATTTATAGTGCCATACGAATTCAGTGCTTATCCATGTTTTTAGTTTGTAATAAAGACACCAAAGAAACTGTCTTATCACTGGCTACGGAAGAACCTATTCGATCACATGGCTGAACAATGCAGGGATGAAGATGGCTTTATTTATTTTGTTGGGTGCGTCCCTAGCATTGTAGCAATATTCTCTCTGAATATTGTGAATTGTATTCTCAAACTAGGTTCTTTGTTCCCGATATAATACGGCCCAGGGAGGGAATAAGATCGCAAATCGCTAACTCGGCGGCATCGAGCATCCATTTAACTTAATTGGCTGCGTCACCAACTGCCCACCAGAGCGTCGTAAAATCACCGTTAAAGAGAGGGCTGCTCTCCACTTAATTAGGAGCCAATGAATGTCTGAATATTTCTCTCTTTGTTGAGGGGATATTCTTGGGGAAATCATGATGTCAAAGATTTCTGTCAGTAGAGACTTGGTTTAGTTTTTTTATTTATACGAACAAATTGCCCGTTTTTTCGTCTGATATTAGCTTAAATTTAATCTTAATACTTGTTTCAACGCAGATAGCTTCCTAAATTTGGTTGAATATTGGGCTTAGGAACCAATTATAATGAGATATGTAAAATTTATCACGTGAATCGACGGCATAAAATAATTGTCGATGAAAACTTAATAACGAATTATTTATTCTCTTAATTTTCAGGGAATCCATCCTGACTGTTTTTGTCCTCGTAGAAGCTGACGTGGAAGGATCAATATTTGAGCAAAAATGCGAGGTTGAGGCGCTAGTTAACTCTGAGATATGGAGGAGGAGGAGAGGACGCCTCGTACGCCCCATTAGCGCTCGCTGTCCTCGCTGACTTCCCTCTGCAGGACCCTTCTCTCGGTGCAGGGGCGGCGTCCAGTCACCGCCAGATCGATTTTTTCAATGCACTCTATAGAAATGTGCGCTGCACTCTGTGGAAATGCGCGCTACACTCTACGGAAATGTGCGCTGCACTCTGTGGAAATGTGCACTGCACTCTGTGGAAATGTTCGCTGCACTCTGTAAAAATGAGCGCTGCACTCTATAGAAATGTGCGCTGCACTCTATGGAAATGTGCGCTGCACTCTGTGGAAATGAGCGCTGCACTCTATAGAAATGTGCGCTGCACTCTATAGAAATGTGCGCTGCACTCTATAGAAATGAGCGCTGCACTCTATGGAAATGTGCGCTGCACTCTATGGAAATGTGCGCTGCACTCTGTGGAAATGTGCGCTGCACTCTATGGAAATGTGCGCTGCACTCTATGGAAATGTGCGCTGCATTCTATGGAAATGTGCGCTGTGGGGGCGGCACTGTGCACTGTAGTGCCTGACAATGTGCACTGTAGTGGTTGACAATAGGCATTATAGTGGGGGCAAGGTGCACTGTAGGGGTCAGCAATGTGCTCTGCACTCCATGGCTGGCAAAATGCGCTGCACTGGATGACAATGTGCATTGCACTGGCTGTCAAAGTGCACTTCACTGGACGATAATGACGATGCGCAGCAGTTCTGTCCTGATCGAGCTGTACATGTTAAATAAGCTGACAGTTGCGTGCAGTTCTTCACGTTGGTTGACACATCAAGACAAAGATCACAAAGAAAAGAACGTGTAATCATCAGGACAATAGGAGACGCCTGATTTGAACTCGTCCAGTTATTCCTGACAGCAAATCAAGGCGTCAAGTCCTGTCTTGTAAAGGACGACCCAACAATGGCCTGGTCAGTCCCGAGGGCCGCTGTCCTGATGATCCTAGAAGAAGCTCAAAGGACGAGCGGGAGAGCAATCAGCTTCCATCACGCTTCCCTGAACGGCCAAGTGTCTGCTATAAATCTGGCATAAAATGATATTTCCGCTAACAAAACCAACTTTATTACTGAATAGCGACATCTGTTAATGTTGCTATGGACAATGGAAGCAAAGATAATTAATAAATAATGCCAAACTATTACAACTGGTGATCCAATTAGTTTTTTCAATAGGAATTTTTAGCAAAGTTACCAACAGAAAATGGGTCAGAAAATGCAAAGTTTCGAAGTTGCGACAACAAAACCATATTTTTCTGCACATCACACCATATAAAGCGTTGTTTAGACGAGCCATCACCCCAGACTCCGGCTAAACCTGCCACATTTCAGCAAGCTCTGTTACCCTCATCTGCCTTAAAGTTTTAACGGATAATTTTTAGGGAGGGCGTTTACGAGGGCCGTCCTCGCTAAGTGGCCTGGTTATTTCTACTGAGAATTTAGAAAGAAACCTGCATGAGTGGGGAGTGAGATAAGAGATTTTGATTCGCTATGAAAGATATGTGCAAATTCGATCAAAGTTATCGATCTACAGTATATACAGTACGTATGAAATTTTTTAGAAAATTGAGCTGCCTGCAGATAAAGCTTCCGTATAGATTTGTATGGGGAGATCCATCGAGTTTTGTTTCGTACTTCAAGAGTCGTTTTCAATTTTACAAATGACGTTTATATAAATATTTATGAACGATGTCACGTTTGTCTCCAGCTTTTCCAGGGCAGGCTCTGTCTGCATATTGAAACAACGACCAATAATCTGATTTAATTAAAAGTAAACAAATCTGAACAGTAATAAGAAGAAAATTAAAAGATGACGCTACAGAGAAAGGTAAAACATTTTCGTTGAAGTTAGCGACTTGTTAATATGAAACACTAAGACTCAAAAATTAATAGGAAATGGTATTTTTGGGCATATTCTCATTTATGGAAAGAAGGCGCTATTGTGCTCGTCATGTCCGTCCGTCCGTCTGTCTGTCCGTGACTTCATGGACGGACGAGAAAATGCGCTCTCTGTCACTCATTGCAGTGAGTTTACTGATCTGATTTTTTATACATAAGGAATACTGAACTTTGATGAGGATAGAAATGGTTTCCGATAACGTAACAAGTTTACCTTGCATTTATTAATTATCTAATCGGCTAGATAATGGCAGAACAATGGAGCCTCTAATATTGAGAAAATTGTGGTATGAAGCAATGAGCAATTTATCTCGACAATTTTGGAAATGAATATGATTAATGCGTTAAGCTGAACATTGAGCTGACTCACCACTCAGCCACTGCAAGTCCAGGTTCTCCCAATCCATCTCCAGTAGAGCCGTTTTTTGCCGATTTGTCCGCCGTTCGGTCGCAGTCCCTCAGGCTTCCGTTGTTGGATTTTTTGGGTGCGGGTGAAGAGGTTTGCCTGTGCCTCACAAAACCCGGTTTTGCTTTTTAAATTTTCTTCTCAAAATGAAAATTCTTCCATTAAATTTACTCCAAGCACAAGTTTATAAGCAGTCTTTGTTGTGGAAAATACTTTGTCTTCAGACGTATTGTAAAAAAATAAGATGTTTTCAAAGTAGAATTCAGTAGATTTTTTTATTAAATCAAAAAGTTTGATTTATAAAAGAAATTCTTGCGTATGCAGGCGCCCAAAGAAAGAGAGCTTCCGGTCTATTCTACAATAACTTGACTAAAAATTTTCAAAAACTGTTCAATAAATTAACATCATCCACTAAGAGAAGCTTTCCATGTAAACATCTTCATTCAATTTTTCCAAAAATTCCAGTTTATGAAATGAACCTCGCACAGAAGTGTTTTTGTTTGAACAACCCCTATGACCTTACAAAATATCACCGCGAGTACAACGACCTCCAGTCACCAGGTCCCGGAACAAACTAGCGCACGATGCTACCTCGCTGACGGCCTGACACCGACTGACCTGCCCTCAGCAACGAGGACCGCCGTGCATGACTCAACCCTCCCCGTCTCATCTGAGGTTGTCATGGCAACGCAAGTGAGAGTCATTATTTTCTTCAAGGTAATTATCATTGCAATAATGATATTTACTGCTTTGAACGATATCATAAAAGCGGTGCTCATGTAATTGGATCATAAATAAATATTATTGCTTATGAAAACACTTTGTACTCAACGGAAAGTTCATCTCAGTGAGGTATTGAAATTAAAACTGATATTCAATGCAGCGGATGATGTCTCGTACGCACTGAAGACATGAATTTTCTGCACTAGTTATATAGTTGATATTTATACTGTAACAATAAGGTACTTTCTCGTGAACCTTGTGTAGTTTCATCGAATATTATAGCCCTTATTTTATACTCAAGATTGCCTGCTAAACGGACCAATTTATCACGAACAAGCTTATCATGCAAGTCGTGTATCAATTTATAGTGCCTCTGAATACTTATTTAATGTATTAACACGTACCCATCGTATACGTATTGCTAGTCGTTATTCTAGCATGATCATCACTCGTACGTCTGTTGATGAAGAACGCTTGCCAGTTTCTTATCAACTCGCGTGGGCCATCCGAACTTTTGCACGCAGGAAATTATACGGGGCAGATCCACAATGGATGTTCTTTTCATTTCCTACGGAGTAAGTCAATTGTAACTACGTCTGTAATCCATGGAAATGTGGCTTGCATCCTTCCACCTAACCGAGTATTGTTAAATCGTCTGGGGAACGTACGTAGCATAATGCTAGTGCTTTTATTCCTGAACTTAATGCTCATATTCATAGTATTTTCGTAAGACTTGGTAATAGGCGTGTGAATCGTTTGGATAAAATGTAAATCTATTATATGGGGATGGCTTACTTGAAATTATATTAATATTTTCGATTTAAATGGCGACGTAACGTTTGAGCATCGCAAACGCTAAAAACATTATGTGAGTCAGAATGATACACTTGACTGTAGCACAACTAGCGCCTATGACTGCGCAACACCGACATATTCAAGTTTCATGATTCAATTCAGTAACTATGTTAATTATTCATCCCTATGAACAACTTCCTAAAATAAAAGCGCCTCGACAAAATGCATTATCCGACCTGTGAGCGCTTAACTCGCCCAAGGAAATACCACTGACACACTCATTCTTGTGAGTGAGTCAAGCCTCTCATCTGCGGTTTCCACGCGAAAAAGTCGATAATTTTTGCTGGTACGACGCTGTCTTTGTGAGCGGGTGTGCAATGGCGGCCAGGAACACACAACTGCCCACCACACGCGCTATTATCGAGGCCGCCATCACCGGACCACACGCGATATTATCGAGGCCGCCATCACCGGACCAATACGACCTCCCTGGGGGAGCTTGGCTATTGTGGAGCACCGACTTCTCTGTGGGATTTGTGGCCTCTGCACTCAGAGGAATGTGTGATATATTGTCCACATAGCGATAAGAGTGATATATTACTAATTAGTCAGCTGGTGCAGCTGACACTTGACGGCAGATCAGTTAGCTGGTGCAGCTGATAAGGTCCCAACAAAAGACGCCGCCACAAAAGAACATTTGAATAATCCTGGCTTCAATTATGGCGGCGAGGGAGGCATTTGCCTGCTATTTTTTCCGTGGATTCCTCAATGCGATGGGAATGTTACTCGGAAGAGAAAGAAGATGAAGAAGGAATTGGGAAATTAGTTCAAATTTTGAAAAAATTCAAGAGAGCAACTGAATGAAATTGTTGATAATTTCCTTGTGAAGTTGCTAGAGAAAGAACAAGATTATCGCGAATCGTAATAATGATTAGCAATTTACATGCAAGTGTAAAATGGACCACGATTAACAGCAAGTTTGAATGTTTCATTTTAACACTAAAATTTTTCCGGCCGTCATGCTTCTTATTCTAGTGCATAGGAATATATCTATTCCCTGATCATAATTGAAAATAAGCAGATCTAAATTTAAAAATTCGCTAAACAACTGGAAAGATATATTAAATTTCTAAAGAACCTGCAAAAAAGTTAAAAAAGTTACAAATTCAATAAAAAAAAAACATAGCCAAATCTACATAGCCAGCCAAATGCAAATTTCTCAGGGCAAAGTCGCCGCAATAAGGCTGGCGACATTCGTCACAGTCCCCGCTTGAGACCACCTGTAGTCGCCATCATTAAGATGTCCACGGGCGCCTCGCGTCGAAATTGAACGGCCGCACACCGCAATAAATCTTATGGCTGACAAATGGTTCGTTTTATGGCAACACCGGTTCTCAAAATCGGGGAAAATTATCAACATGGGGTAATTTATTTATTTTTCGGGGCAATGGGAGGTGTGAGACTGTGAGAATACTTTTAGTGTCTAATTCAGTCATGCATAGCGCTGTGTATAACGTATTTGAAGGGTAACATGCTTATTCTGGTACGTTGGATAAGAGTTAGATTAGTCTAAATAAATGACTGGATGTGATGAATACCATTTTAAATGAATGGAAAGAATACCGTTTATTGTTCATGTTTTATAAGTTTCCGGCAACATTATGACTAATTGAAGGGTAAAATGTGTATTGATGCATGGGGAAGGGGTTAACTGCTTGATAATTTTCAGAAGCCTCTGGCTCGCACATCTCTTCCCGAGACACAAGCGTTACTCCGACTGCCCCTGATTCAGAATTCTGATCACTGTAGAAAGCGTCGACAAATGCGTTGCTGAATTTGTATTTGTGAATAATGGTGAAAGAGCCAGGCAGGAATTCTATGAAATAAAATTGAAAAGAGTTGTTTTTACCACGTTGAATGCCGGTGTTAAGGCGTTATTGCGCACTTGTTTTACTACAATAAAATGTTGAAACGGTTGCTGATTTTGTTTAGTTTCATCAATATGGTTGTTCGGAAGACGTAGTACATAGCAGACTATGTGTGGCTGCTTATCTTGATTTTTTTTTCAATGCAGTCGGAGCTGGCAATATTTGTAAATAATATTAATTTATTTCAAAAATAAAATTGGCAATTATTAAACTTTGATGAGCCAATTATTCATAATGTTTAATTTTGCGAAAATCGAGCCGCGCGCTGCAAAGCGTCGACAGAAGATCAGTTTTAGTATCACCAGCAGCGGAGAACGGCACATAATCTTATATTTTCTCGTCTAGTTATCCCAAAGTTAATTCACTGAATAAAGTAAAGTTTTTAGCGTATTTTCTCATTTAGGGTAAAAAAGGCGCTATTATGCTCGTCATGTCCGTCCGTCCGTGACTTCACATTTTCGTCGACGTGAAAATGCGCTCTCTGTCACTCACTGCTGTGAGTACTGAGTTATATTATATTATATTTTTATGTTATTATATTTTTATTATTTTATTATATTTTCCAGTTTAAATTCATTTTGCCTCGCTATGGCTTTCACTAGAAAATTTCTCTCAAAAATAATTGTTTTTTAAGTTTCCCCGCCATTTGCCAAGGAACGGCTTACAAGGAAACGAGGATTTTAACTAAAACGATGGTCTTCTTTTATCCTGACTTCCCGTGAGGGAGGAGATAAGGGTAACGACCCCTCACTGAATGGCCCTCACTCTGCACAACATTCCTCCACTATCTTTTTTACGTGATTTTCTTTCTCAACATTTATACGCTTACTTTTTGCACACGTTTACATTCTTTACCGCAATTGGATATGTTTCCAGAAACATTCTACAACTTTGCCTGTATGTTTTTTGTTTACTCTGCAAACGATTCCATATATTAATTTATAGTTCGATAATTCATTTTCAAGTATTTCTATTCTCGTCAGGATTTTTAAATAGTCGCCCTTTCTTTAATTATATTTATATTTTTCTTTCTGTTACGGTGCTTCTCAAACAATATTGATCGATGTTCCATCGCGTGAGCACTCCACGGTCTTCTTCTTTTTCCCTTCTTTAATATTTCGATCCACAAAATTAGCATTCCTTTCTTCTCTTGCAATGAAATACTGCTTTCCCTCCTCACTTTAATTTGTATTCTTCTATAAATTATCTTATTTCCCATGAACCTGCGATAACAATTATTAGACAACCTTTTTGTCGGATGTAGCCCCAAACCTTAGACCCAAACCTAGCCTAACCTAACCTATAAATCGTCATCAATGCAATTCTTATCAAAATGCATAGTACCGAAAGTAAAGGTGCCTGTGAATGAGCCAAGTTTAACCGCTATTAGTTCTGGCAAGTATTAGCAGCCAGTAATTTTGGGACTACTTGCATCTGGTAGAGGAGTACTCGCTGCTTTCAGGGGACAATATAGCGGGTAGCGAGCAGTGATTAATACAATAAACAAGTTTGTTATGGGGGCACCATTGAACGGCTTGTAGTAGCTGGTTACGTGACGTGACCAGCATTATTACCGCGTGAGTGGATGAACATGAAGACAGAAATGGTTCTTGGTGTAGACTGTAGAGTAATTTTTAAACGTTTCCAGAAAGTTTATTGTGTAAGTTCTAATAATATTTGCCATTGGATTAAATATTCAACGCAAAGTTGAATGGTATTTCCCGGAACAAGTTTCTAACTTTTACTTATTTCAACTTACATTGCAATCAATTTGAAACAAAAAAAGACTCGTTTTTGAAAAGTGTTATAATACACTAATGAGTGGCAAATTAATAAGCTTCTGGAATTATTCATTAAATTGTAGTGGTTGTTTTATGAAATAAAAAAGCCGAAGATCGACATTGCCAAATAAATAGTCTTTTTTGCTGTCTTTAAAGACACACGGCATCGACTATAGATGGGAAAATTCTGACGTACTTCTTGCCTTGTGTGTAAGCTTCTTTGCCGGTAAAACTAGTGGACGAGATTTGTTGCCAGTAAAAATAACTGCTCCCAGAGGTGCGTTGTGAACAACCCAGGCTACTTTAAGTAGATCTGATGGAAAGGACTTAAGAAGGCTATAGATTGTCTCCTATACAATAAAAAGTTTTCACAATCTGATCCCATCGGAGTGTGAACCTGCTATGACGGTGAGTACAAAAATATGTTATGGTGTTATGGTGTCATTATTTAATGTATTCATGTTATCATCCTAGCCACAAGCCCACAACAGCTTACAAGTTACAGGAAAAAATCTGAGAACCAAAATGATGTTTTTATTTTGATGAAATGCATGGGTGATTTCGCATGGAATGTCTATGATTGTAGTAAAAAATATATTAAAAAAAACACAGTTTAAAATTTTCATTTCTGTCAGACAGTGTGTATAGATAGTACTGTGGCCCTAGTCGAACAAAAAGGGGGACCAATTACAATAGATGCAGAGAAATATCTCGTTTTAATGATACAATTTTAGCCTGATATTAAAAAATAGTTCTTTCATTGATAATAATTTGTTTCTGTAGTCAGCATTATTCAGGTAAATCTTTTGACATACGGCACACGAATCCCAGTATAATTTAGTTTACGTATGAAATTTTCTACGATAACAATGCTGAATGAAAGAAGAAAATTATTTGTAGCATTAGCTTTATTAAACTTGGCTTTCACTGAGGTGAAGAGTGAAGACTAAAAGTTAGACTTTATTTATACAACTATCAAAAATTTGCTTTTGGACATCGTTATTCAGTGATCAGTGAGTTAACGTGCATGTTAGCGAATGTTCTGGACGAGAATTCAAGTCATGTATGACTTGAAGTTGAGTCAGTTTGGTAGTAGGATCATTAGTATTTTAAAGGATCGATCCCCATCTATCATCAAGCTGCACTGGCCACTGTGCTGCACACATAGAATAGAATAGAATTGCCGATTCTTTTACTTTTCGAGACTTGATTCACAAGGGATCCGGCCTTTGGAACCCGATCTTTCCATAGCTGACGATTGATTGAGATAGCTGCTGGACTTATTGCCTGGTCCGTAATATGCCAGGCATTTTAAGACTGAACATATGCTCCTGCATAGCTTCGTCTGGACTTATTGCCTGGTCCGTAATTTGCTAGGCATTTTAAGACTGAACATATGCTCCTGCATAGCTTCGTCTAGTCTAAAATTGAAGGCGTTCATACTCTGAGCGTCAACGACGCTACCAGGGAGGCTGTTCCACATGGAGGCTGTTCCATGTTCACGCGAAGCGAGAAGAAATGTTGTCGCATGGATGTGTTACAACGCAGTTTTTTTTAGTTTATAGCCGTGGCCCCTGGTGTTGGTTCTTGTTTCAAATTCTAGGACTCCTGGGAGTGATGGGACCTTGTTTAAACCATGAGTATACTTGTATACCTCAATGAGGTCACCACGCAGACGTCGATAACAGAGGCTTGGAAGCTTCATAATCTTTAATCGTTCTTCATAAGGCTTGCTTTTTAATCCCGGAATTATCCTTGTTGCACGTCTTTGAACACTCTCGACTAAATTGGTCTTTTTCTAGATTTGATGACCACACGACGTTTCCAAACTCTAGGTTCGGGCGCACGACAACAACAAACAACTGCTTCATTGTTTCTGCATCTAGGAACTCGAAAGAGCGTCTGATCAGTCCAAGTCGTTAATTGGCTTTATTAACTTGAGCTTCAATATGCTTATAAAATTTCAACTCTGTCGACATTAAAATCTAATTCTTTTTCCATTGTCGACTTATCATCACTCTGTCGTTGCACGTACATTCATTGCAATATGTGCTATTTATTATATTAATACGGTAATCAACTGTTGCAAGAATATTAATTTTTCAATATTTACATTAGAAGAGTTTAACTAAGAATTTAACTTGAAGGACTTGCTGATCTTAAAAAGAGATTAACTTTGTAGGATCAGGCTTGTGCGCTACGTCGGATGCATTACCTGTAAAGGATCTGAGTCCTCAATAATATTTAATTATGTAGTAAAGTAGGTTGAGCTGAAGTGAAATGAATGGCGTTGGAGTTTAAAAATTCTAATAGGGAATACGAGAATTAAATCACATTCAATGAAAAAGGAAAACGAAAATTCTGGGGAGCAACTGAACTTTAACTAATGCTGAACTTATGAATGGAATTAAATTCTTTACTACATCATAAGTATAACGGAACCATAGTAAAGATAAGAGCCTAGATTTGATCACAACACTATAATTGTTGTAGGATTTGATCGTCCGAACTTCTATATAGCCTACCCTGCACTTTCACACAGGTAAAAGCGATAAAAAATTTGTACGTACATGGAAATTTTAAGTTGCCGCCCTTAGCTGAATGACTTTGTAGTTATTTAATACATGATTACCTTAGGTGTGTTTTATACACCATTTTGCAAGCGTTACGTTTCTTCACTTTCACGCTAAACTACAATTAATTTGTTTCCGATCATCATTAATGTTTAATCTATCCACTTAAATGTTGAGCACATCAACTAACTCTACTACCCCTAGAACGTAAGTTTCCCAATATATCAGCATTAATTTTCATATACAGTATGTATGAGTGTTGTGTGAAACCAACCTGAATATTGCTTGCTGATACTTGTAAGTGTTTCCAAACTTCTCCCACTACCATGAATCAAATATACTCATTCCATAGCGTCTTCTCTACCTCTTGCTATAGAACAAGATTCCAATATGGCGACCCAGCTACCGGTATATATTGCCCGCGACCCATGATGTATTCCGCGGCATCTGCGAATTTTTTGCGCGATCCACCCCAGTGAAAATTTACAGACGCGTTAGCTTCTGATTTGGAGTACCAGAAGCTGGGGCGACTCTAAATTTTGTTAGGGACAAAACCGCTTTGTTCGGACCTTACAATTCGGCGGCCATAACTCATGGCGTGCAAAACCATCGAGACCGCTACAAAGAAAGTCTTCGCCTCCAACTATTTCACGCTTTAACGACATAATGAGATTTTCTGAGGAAGATTATTGCGCCTATTAGAAATGAAAGGTTGCATACGCTAAATTCTTTTACTTTGGAAGTAATCAGCAACCACAGCAGGTTTTCAAATGCAAAATGCGTGCCGAGATATGCATTTAAATTGTGCGTTCTTGGCAGAAACTGCGGTTGTCTGAGAACGCGGTTGTTAATCGTAAGTGAATAGTGGTTATGATATTCCGGCTGAGTGAATAATAGAATTTTTAATAAGTTATAAGTTCACGGTGAGCTGATGAAATAGATGAAACGTTCACAAATCTGCTCAGTTGAGGCTCGAGCTGAAGTTCCACTGAAGATCCTCTGTGCTAAATTATTATTATGTATCAAATGGCATCATTGGAAAATTGCATTAAATTGAACAGCTTTGTTACATTCATTAAATCTAGCATCTATGAAGTCATGGAAAATATTTACATTTTGGTAAAATATTTGAACAAGTGCGAGGGACTTAAATTGTCAGCGCATTCTTCGTCTTCTCAGTATCTTACAGTTTTGAAATCTATCATAAAAAGCAGCTTTTTATTCAATATTACTTATGTGCTTTTACGTAACTCTTAATTTAATTTTTTATTTATGCTTATAATGATTTCATGAATATGAATTCTGTTGAGCTACATTATTGAGTATTTTCAAGATAATTGGGAGCAACAACAGGAGCTTAAGAAAATGAAGCTAATGCACTGGCAGTCTCTGCAGTGAACACAACAGCTCATGACAGTAAAATTAGCACCCAAAACAATTATATAACAATAACACTAACACCAAAGAAAAGAAAAAAATATGAAATCAACAATTTACAAAACATGAATTTGGCAATATTAAAGTGACATTATAACACGCGAAACGATCCTATACCAGAGAACTACTATAATAAAGAGACTTGCAAGAGCTACAACGCTTGCAATGATAGAAGTTATTGTGCAGTCCTCGAGACTCGTAGGTTGAACTGGATTGCATGGCGGCAGCTTTTATCATACAAGGCTGACTTGAGAGCAATTCTCGGAAAACATCGTTTATATCGCCGCGCAAATGCATGCTCAACGCTGCGTCTTTGAAATTGTTTCACTGGAAGCATTGAAGAACGGCCTACGTAATAGTATTAGCCTGATATTGTAATAGGACTAGCCTACCATTGTAACAGGACTAGCCTGTCATTGTAATAGGACTAGCCTACCATTGTAATAGGACTAGCCTGCCATTGTAATAGGACTAGCCTACCATTGTAATAGGACTAGCCTACCATTGTAACAGGACTAGCCTGTCATTGTAATAGGACTAGCCTACCATTGTAATAGGCCTAGCCTGCCATTGTAATAGGACTAGCCTGCCATTGGACACAAATCGCAATAGTATCAGGAATTAAAAAAGCAAAGAAAATGCTAAGATCAATTTAATTTTACTGAATTAAATGAATCGTGGTTTATTCCCTTGAAATTTTCTTTGATTTTAAATTCATGTTTAATCTTGACTTGCTGCCTTTAGCAGCTGGAATATAGTAGTGTTATATATATTGCTCGACTATTTCGCCTGTTTATTTATATAGACGCATATAATAATTTTTAATAATAATTTTTATTTATATAGACGCATTTATAGACGCATATAATAATAGGTTCTCATTATATCATTACTATGTCAGATCAAGATATAAATTCTGATTTCACATGTTTTGAGCTTTATAAATTTTGGGAATTAATTTGAATTTGGACGAATCGATTTTTACTCCGAAGCTGCATTTGTAAGTCTTCTCATAAAGGACCTTAAGTACATTTTAGCTTTGCTTCCATAACCTTTGAAACATTTTCCAGTGCAAATTATCAATTTGTACTGAAGAACTTATTGTTAGTTCAGAAAACAGAGATTTTTTGATATTTGAAAATTTTGTCGCTTAAAATTTTAGATATTTGCCTTCTTTATCGGTTTGAGATTCTGGCACTTCCGTGTTTTTTTTTTGCACAAACATTAAATAATTATAATTTTAAGCTATAATTTCAATGAAAGCTCTCTAAAGAACCCTGCCTTTAAACTGTGCAAGGAGACAGACTGTGGAATCCTGTACATGTAGAATCCATGCTGCTGCTTATATTCATGGTCGCAGAGAATCCATGCTGCTGCTTATATTCATGGTCGCAGAGAATCCATGCTGCTGCTTATATTCATGGTCGTAGAGAATTATTCATGGTCGCAGAGAATCCATGGCGCTGCTTATATTCATGGTCGCAG
This sequence comes from Hyalella azteca, assembly GCF_000764305.2. Taxonomy (NCBI): domain Eukaryota; kingdom Metazoa; phylum Arthropoda; class Malacostraca; order Amphipoda; family Hyalellidae; genus Hyalella; species Hyalella azteca. The sequence continues at coordinate 650,460 of NW_025946074.1, read as the reverse complement.
AGAATCCATGGCGCTGCTTATATTCATGGTCGCAGAGAATCCATGCTGCTGCTTATATTCATGGTCGCAGAGAATCCATGGCGCTGCTTATATTCATGGTCGCAGAGAATCCATGCTGCTGCTTATCTTTCAGAGTTTTCTCCTTAAATTAAATCCTTGCCTCCATGGTCGGGATTTGCTAGATGCCGGGCATACTAAGAAGGTCGAGGTCAGACCGCGCGGTTTACTTATTTTTTCGCGTTTCACCGCACACGATCTTACAATGTAAAAATATTGATTATATTCTAGAGACGAGCTCTTATTTGGTATTTATTACGTTTTAGATCTATTGAAAGATTTGGTTGCTTTAATGATACTTCAATGACACGTTCAGCTTAAGAAAAACACAAAGTTAAATATTCAGGTGCCTTCTTGTCCTCGACTAACAACAGTTAATGCCAATTGAAGAAAATCGCATGTTTGAATCATTCTTGTAGTTCTTTGGACTTACATGTCGAATTGTGTTGAAATAGGTTTGCTGAGGTTGTTTCCATGAAGGGAAATGAGTGTAAATGAATGTGTTCGTTGACTTAGGAGAATTGGATTGTTTAAAAAATAACGTAAAGCGATATTCTTATCGAAAAATGTGAAGAGATTTTAAGCGCAAGAATCAAAATATCTCAAAATAAATCTTAATTTCAATGCGATGGAGCTCAAACATCGTAAATTAGATCATCGAGATTGAATCTGTGTGTGACGTGTTTGAGACCCACAGCTAGCTGTGAAAATTTTGCGATGTCTAGATGAATGGCTCGATCTAAGAAGCTGACACCTCTATATGCACGTCAGACTGACTTTTTATATATTTCATCCTATATATAATATATTAATGTTCTACTCTATCCAGTTATATCGTTAATTTATAGCTGGGCTTAGTGTGAGTTATTTACACGATGTTCATGATCAGGATGTTCTTTGAAGCTAAATATAAAATTTGATTGCCAAAAAGACATTTTTGCGTTATTATTTTGTGTCGTGCGTCAAATCTAATAATTTAAACTTCTAATATCTGAAAATTTTAATGATATTAATTTTTATAAGTTTACTGTTTTATTATTGCTAATAATTTGTTGTTAATGTTGTGGCTGCGAAACATTGTACATTGCTACGATATATTGTGAATATATCGAAATAAGTGCAGGCACAGTGAAATTCCTGGGGATTTTTTAAACAAGGGAAATTCCACAAGTTTATATAATATTTTTCAGCATGAAGAATTAATATTACTTCGAGCAACGTTTTTACGTATTTCAAGGCTTAATTACAAGTCTTGTGGGAATTATCCTGAAGTTTTCTAATGGCGCTCTATTTGCATGAAGCTTTCGAAGCATTTATGCAACCTTGAAATTAATTAACAACAATATTCATTAGAGCAAAGGAATTAAACCTTTTATTTGATGATTAGAACACGTGTTAGTGGAGTCAACTTTGAGGCAAATTAGAAAAAAATAGAAGAAATGCAAATTAGCTCGTATTTAACGAGTGGGCGGACCATGGAATTCTTTAGTTAGTGCTGTATTGTGGTATTTAAATGCCCATTATCCAGGATCACTCATGTAATAAATAAAATAATTATTAAAATATAATTTCAGCTAACATAAATGCAGATAGATTTTTAAGTTAAATCATTCAAACTACTTCCAAATATCTGAAAATCCCCAATCGTGGAATTTTGCTAACAATTTTCATATTATTTTTTGTTAAACTTCCGAACAATTGGAAGTGTGTGTGATGATCAACTCATTTGTCGTTATTCATATTATTCATTAGCAGGCATCTTCGTTAACTCTTTATCACAACTTCGAGCTTTGTAAAAAGTGTAAATAGAATAGTTCGTGCCAATAAACTACCACTTTAATGCGAATGTGACTGATTTTGTCAGTACTAAGAATTTTAGCGATATTATCTGTTATTTAGTAATATTAGTATAGGATACAATGCAACAAAAAAATTGAGCTATTGTCGGATGCAATGAACATGGATCGTAAAGATGATGATCGTTAAATATAAAGTAATTATGAAATATGCGCGAATTTAGGTCGAAATTGTGAAGTTAATAAGTTGACGATCGAGTGAATTGTTTCCTGAGTGAATGTGCGCCTTCAGAGTTTATTTCAAATATCAGTTCTTTGTATGCAGCCCATGTAATTCAGAAGAATTTGCAACAGGAATACATGCTTCTCGGGCAAATTTCCAATATACAGGAAATATGTTCAGTGCAAAACTTGTTCACTTTGATATGACCGCATGCAGGGCGAAAGTATCGAATCACCGACCTCTAGTATTCAGAACGTGCGTGGGTCACCGACACTCACAATCTATCGGAAACATTCACAAAAAACATCAGTGGGTTTTGCAAGTCATGCATCGGAAACCATCTGAATCATAAGCCATAAGATTTTATGCCGTCAGTAAAGTTGCGTTAGCTGCCTTGGAATACCAAGCATCGGTGGGGCTATCTTTTTTCGCTTACATAATTTTACTAGAAGCGTTTCTAAAACTTATTTTGTTCATGTCTAAATTTCAATCCATTTGAATAAATTTTAAATTTTCAATGGTAACTCTGAATGCATTGAGTGTTCGAAGATTCAAAAGATAAAATTATGTTGCTATTAACTTTATCAACAGAAATTATAAAATTTCCTTTTGTCACGCTTAATATTTTATACATGTAATTGAGCAGTGCGGCTCATTAAACAAAAGATGAACTCAGAACGATCATTTTTTCATTTATGAAATACATTATTAACCGCAATTATGAAGAGATCATTGAGCTTTCATGTAATTCAAAGACAAGATGGTAGATAATTAAACAATTCCTTTTCTTCCACGATGATTAAGCACTTTCTTTTGCAAACATTTACATTCCTTTCCTAAGCACCACTTTCAGCCATAGTTCAGGGTTTTTTTCAAACTTAAAAGACGATTCATTGCCCTTAGCATTGACTTTCACTGACAACTCGTATGCTATATACCTGCACGAACCTGCCTGCAGATTACCTTCTCTACCCAACTGGAAAAGTTTTCTGTGAAGCAAAACTAGACGCGCCGTGCAATGAATATTTTTCTCTAGCGGATTTTTAATTAACTTCTACTTTGTCAATAGTATTAACTTTATAATTATTCCTTTAATATTGTCCATCTTTCATTCGAATGATTCTTTTATATTTTGAGATGAAGGATTCCTTCCCGAACGGTTTTTTTACAGCATATATCTGAAATGATATCCGTATGGGGTCGCCGGGCGCCGTGGCAATGACACTTTGATGGCTTCCTTTACGTCGAGTTGATGCCTCTGAAACGGCAACGACTCCTGCTTTATCGTCCATTTTATAAATAATATAAAAAGGTAAGCCATCCCGCATTTAGCATGGAGATGAGAACCAGACGTCGTCTCTCATATGCAGATATGAATACGGTGTATGCTTTATTATAGGTTCCAGAGTTCATCGCAACTCGGGAGGTCGCTATGAGGTTTATTTTCATCCAACCTCCGCGCCCCTACGTGCTACGCTCGGTTTGATACACTAGGAAAGTGACTGATATTAAATAACACCATTATTTAGTATGTACTAGGTATATTCTATTACTTATTATACTATTGACGAATAATGGATGTACGACGGGGGCCGGGTTTGGTCGGATTTCAGGTTCTTAGCAATGCAACGATTGGCTTTAAACTCAGAAAGAAGATGGACAGATAGGAAAAACTGTATTTTTTATTTATTTTCGACAGATCAGTTTTAAGCTTTTCTTAGTAGCAAGTAAACCTTAGTGAAATTTGGAGGAGTGAAACTTAGTAAAATTTGCTTGAAACATCAAGTAAAATATGACTGTATCCATGATACCAGGCTTCGAACGTACCAAGAAAATTTCAAAAATTAATTCCAATAAAAAATACCCCGATATTGGATACAATGAAATCTCAGCAAAATTGACGCAATAAAGAAGAAATAGAGAGTTTCATTTTCGCTAAAAGTTACGCATTCTCATCTGGATATAATAATTCTGGCATAAGGATTAAATTTCTGTTTTCTCAGTTTTCAGTCTGGCCCCATTTTTAATCACGGTAATATTCTCAGGGCAGAAAATATGAAGTCTTCTTACGAGACCGCCAGGGTGGCTCCAGAAGCGCGAGTGAACGTTGCTCCATCAGGTTAAGTGGGTCGTCATAAAACTTTGTCGTGGAAACAATCGTGGAATGAACGATAACTTTTTAAAATGCACAGCTCGGTGCGCGTGTCGGTTGAAGTTCATGCACAAGATGGTCGTAAAAGCAATACAGGTAGTGAGACCGCAGCGGCCATCAGCATATCTGAAGTGAGGGCAACCGCGACGCATTGTAATTTCCTTCTCACTCACGTAATGACGCGGGCTTTCACTCAAACTCACAATTGAAGCCCTTGACGAACTATTGATAAGCACATGCCGCTTCTCAGTCATTGTCAAAATTCAAGCTATTGACGCCATGTTAATCTGCGTGTAGGTTAAAGACTGCACGTCATTTTTCAGTAATTTTCATAAAAAATACTGTTTTTTGATGGCCCGCGAGCAGTTGCGGTTTGTCCGCCAATGATAATGTAGCGATAAACATCTGACCAGAAAACAATATCTAACCAGAATCGCGATAGTCATAGATTTTATTGCAGTAGTTCCTGTTCGATATCCTCTATATTTTTGCTACAAATGGCTCGGCGAAAAATATGTAATGATTTCATTACAAACAATACGATATCTTCACCGTCACTTTCAGAAAACTAACCGAAGAATGCGTCGTAAGCTGCCATAGACTATTTATTTGTATACAACTCAAAATTGTCAACAATTTAGCCATTAACCGAAAGAAAACAAATTGTTCAAGATTTATCTAAATCCTTTCAACATTTATCGGAAACCTTTCAACATTTATCTAAAAAATACAGATTAAATCAAAACATTTCGAGATTTATATAAAACGTTCAATATTTATCTGCAGCAAAAATTCATATTGGTCATGCATTATGTCTGCAAAACATTAAGCAGCAAAGTAAAAAAATTCCGCTGATGAACTAGTGAACTATAGACGAACGTCTACGTAAGTAAATGAATTAGGTGCACCACTGAAATTTCAACCAACGAACCATCTTAGTTTGTTTGTTTGTTGTTTGTAATCTTGCTTGCTGCAGGATTAAATTCCTGAAAATCAAAACTGCGTCATGAACTCTACGGAAACAGTTTCAGATATTCTGAAAATTTCCAAAATTACGGTGCAAGGCTGAATTGTAGGTTTAAATTATTTTACATGTTGGTCACTAAGCATGCATTAAACTGCTTACGAGATAAAGATTGTGCTATGATTTCCATAAACAAATTTCTGTAACCACCAAAAATTATCGTGACATAAGACAAGAACGCAGACCAAACAAAAGATACCCTATTATCTTTTTCAGAACGTCTTGCCAAATGCAGCAGTAATCGAGCATTAAGCTCCATCAACATCTTTAGATAGCCAGCAAAAGTGCTCTACGCGCAGCATAAAGCCGCTAAGCCAGTAAGCCTCCCTAGCTTTTTTTCCCCTAGCTAAATGCAAGCATCCTTGGCTTGCATTTAGTCTCATCCTTGGCTTGCATTTAGTCTCATCCGCAGCGAAGACGCATTACCGCGACCGTGTCTTGTAGGCGCGAGCAACACGACGCCTATGCATCCAAATGAGGCGCGAGTCATGTTGCCTGGCGCCTGGGCTGCGGGCCTGTCGCGCCTAGACAATCAAGATGAGACTACATGCCAAACTGAGGATAAAAAGTGGCAATGATACTTGCAGGGAGAAGTAACAGTTCATGGCCCGGCGACGATACTTGCAGGGAGAAGTAACAGTTCATGGCCCGGCGACGATACTTTCAGGGAAGTAGCAGTTCATGGCACGGCGACGATACTTACAGGGAAGTAACAGTTCATGGCCCGGCGACGATACTTACAGGGAAGTAACAGTTAATGGCACGGCGACGATACTTACAGGGAAGTAACAGTTCATGGCCCGGTGACGATACTTGCAGGGTGAAGTAGCAGTCCGTGGCCCCGGTGACGATACTTGCAGGGTGAAGTAGCAGTTCATGGCCCGGTGACGATACTTACAGGGAGAAGTAGCAGTTCATGGCCCCGGTGGCGATACTTGTAGGGTGAAGTAACAGTTCATGGCCTATGCGACCATACATGCATGGCCACCAAAATAATGTTCACATGTTTTTTAGAAAGACTATAGTGGCACCATGTTTTGTTGCTGTTGACGGGATAACTTAAATTAATAACTAAAAAACATTGCGTGCTTCAAGTCAAGCATTAGTCGACGTGCAATGATTAATAGCCGAGTTATACCAGCATCAACAAGTGAGAAGCCATGCTAAATTTTTACCAGTTTTACATGTAGACCAGTGGTTCCCAAACTTTTTCCGGCTGGCGCCCCCTTTGGCTCCCTAGTGAATTTCTAGCGCCCCCCACAGACATATAACAACATACGCCTCTTTCTTGAAATTTAGTACGCTGCAATTTTTAAAGATAAAGGTTAAACACAAATGTGTATTTCACAAATAGAACCCCATTTGGTGAACCACTATGTTCTTCAGCTGTTGTAACTGTTTCAGCACAAGAAACTTAGGACGTCTCGAGCAAATTTACGGCCGGACTAGTGGCCGGTCTCACGACCAATCCCAAATTCAGTTATCAAGGAATATCACCCAAACTAATGAACGCAGCTCAATAAAACTTGGAACATGTATTCATCAGAACTTAACGGTTACGTTTAGCTTGCGAAAATTTTTTAAATATCACTTTCATTCGTGAGTTATATTGCGATATAGGGCGAAATTCGCAGTGATCTAAGAATTTCTTCCAAAATACCGAACACATTTGAACGAAATTTTGAATATACATTCCTAACTACCAAATGGTGTTTTTGTAATTATTTATTTCACCGTCGTTTGCGAGATTTTTTTCATTTTACCGTCATTCTTGATTTCAAACGTCCTTATTTGCTTTCGTTCGCAGGTTATACAGATTCGAACTTCTGACTTCGACTTCGGACTGCCGCCCCCCTATCGCCCCCCAAACGCCCTCTTCTTCTTTATCGCCCCCCAAAATCTTTCCATCGCCCCTAGGGGGGCGATATCGCCCACTTTGGGAACCACTGATGTAGACTAACGGTTAAATACATGTTAAAAATATGTACTCGAAGTTAGCCGCATTTGATATGAACAATATACTTAAAAAATCATTAAAGCCATTACCGGAATAAATATAACATAGAATTAAGATGATGGCATTAGCTGTGCGATTTTGGTATATATGGCTGCGAATCTTGTAGCGTCTTCCCATTTAAACTAGAGGATTAATGTGAAGGATAGAAATACAAGGTTCATTTTTGAGATAAGCATTTTATTTTATCTGCAAAGTTATTGCTACGAATAATTCTTATATTATTCTGGAAATATTACAGTATCTAAATTTCCCAAGTATGTTCTAAAACTCTGGATAAAGTTGAACGGTTTGTGGAAACTAACCTTGCGACAGCGAGGTGGCCAAACTTTCTTAGTCAACTCTTTTTAATGCATGATATCCTAAGAAATTTTTTATAATTAGACCATCAGTCTTTATAGTATTTATTGGTTGCTATTGTGCATTATGAATGCGGACGCACATGCGAATAAAGAGAATAATCCAAATCATGTAATTATAGTTGATGGCGATCGATTTTGTCACATATCTTACCATTTTGTCACATGATTTACAATTAATTCACAGCACGTACACATAATTTTTTTCGTAGCATAGATTTTAATCTCGTGATATATAAATTTGTCACATGACATACAATTTTTTTTTCATGTAAAATGATTCTGTCACAGTGCGTACGATTTCGTCACATAACTTACATTTTTGTGACATAGCATACAATTTTTTCACTTGACATAATTTCGTCACAAGACGTACAAATTCATCCCATGATGCACAATTTCGCCACATGATTGACAATTTTGTCACATGATGTATAATTGCCAAATTACATGCAACTTGTTTACTTGACCTAGTTTCGTCCAATGATGAACAATTTTGTCACATTATGCAGAATTTTTTCACATCACATAAAGTAATATAAATTTTTTTTTCTCCTGGCATACAATTTAATCTCGTGGTACATAAATTTGTCACACGACAAACAATTTTATTTCATATGGCCTAATTTCGCCCCCTTGATGTACAATTTTGTCACACGACATAACGTAACATGCAATTTCTCTCACCGTGAATTGCACGAAGAAAATATTATACAACATGGCCTTCATATGATTAGAAAGAAATATTGTAATTGGTCAATTAGTTTTTCTTGCGGAAAATAACCGTGTTCGTTTTAGACGGTTAATAATTCTATTTATAGGTACGAAATTTCAGAGACCAAAATTAAGAAATTTAATTTGTTTTTGCTCACCAATACACAAAAATCTCAACACTGTGCGTCATTGCGAGATTATTTGAACATTCAATCCTATCAACGAATTCAGTTCCCTGGACTAAGTTCAGTTCCCTAATTCAACTAAGAAATATTTCCAACATTTTCAGGTAAGTTTGTGAGGTATTTTCCGAGAGGCCATGCAGGTGAATAAGATTATTACCATCTGAAGAACGACATGAAGTTGGCATAATCTTCCATTCGTCATGTTCAAAGAATTAAACACGGTGAAATTTTCGAATGCACTTTAAGACTGAATTTTTTTAAATGAGAAATTTCGATTCAGACTTTTACCCGAAAGTTTTCTGCACAGACGTTTTCTGAACTAATATTTTCTACTAAGTCATTTTTTGCCCAGATGCATTTTACACAAAGGCTTTCTACACGACGTTTTGGGCAGAGACGTTTTTAGCTCAGACATTTACTATATAGACTATTCATGCACAAAAATTAACTGCATATATGCGCTTCCTGTGTAGACGTTTTCTACTCAGAAGTTCATACCCGCACGTTTTCTCATCAGACGTTTTCTATGCCTATTTTTTTCTCCACAAGCGTTTCCTACACAAAAATTATGACTCAGCGTTTTCTGTACATACATTTTCTACGTTGACGTGTTCTACACAGACGTTTTCGGCACAGACGAAGAACAGCAACTGCTTTGCTACTCAAATTTTATCGCTTATTTACTGATCCTTTCCATGTCTGGTTTAATTGCAGATCAATTACCTTAAACGTTAGACAATGTGATAACATCTATCAATTTAATAGATTCACAACCAGAATTTGCATCTGAATTTATATTATTATTAATTCCAGATGTACAAGCACAACGAATCTTGCAGCTTTGCGCTTTATTGCGGATGATAATATTCGAACTGGAGCCAATTAATTTACATATGCTCCAGCCAGTAAAATTATTAAACATTTATAAATTTTGAAGCTAAACAACTCATGATTAGTTAATTTCACAGCGATCGTATTTTTATGCATTCCGTAAGGGCAGCTCTGACATTTTGACTCAGATGTCTTACATTTTAATTCGAAGGCTAATGAACAAATGATTAACAGAATGAAATCGGTTCGTAAGGAATTTAATTGGCTAGAAATAATTCTATGCTACGTTGCCATGGCTAAAGGAAGGCTACTATGTTTCTACATGTTCTGCTGGAGACACTTTCTCTCTATTATATCTACTAGAAAGTGAATTTCAGGCATTGACTATAACAGGTATGAAACCGGCACGAAAACAGGAGCTTCTACATCTTTTTCTAAGCGTTTTTTTTTTCAACCTAAACGAGCGCTCGCGACGCGTTTCCTTAAAATTAAACTGAAGAGAGTACGGCAATATTAACATGGCAACAAAATGTTTAATTTGGCTCCACAAAAGCCTTCTGGTCATACCCTGAATTCTTGACGGATTATTACTCGTAAACTTCAAGATAAATTTAAATGCGCTCCTATAGTATTGAAATTATTAAAAGATTTTACACTGAAAACTTCTATACGGTAAATTTATGTCAAAATTATGAACGAATGACATAATAAGAAGTACTAGGCGATTGAATGAAATTCTGTATCAGAATGTAGTACTAAAACATATAGAACGAAATATAAAGTGGTAATGTTGTAGAAAAACTTTAAAAAATTCTCATTTTGAACTCAATGAAAAACTGCTTGCGAGTGTCAAGACATACATGTTAACATAATAAAAAACTGCTTGCGAGTGTCATGACAAACATGGGTAACATCTTACCAACATTTATGGGTAAATATGTTCATTAGCAGTCATAAAATTAGGAAGCGCTGAAATGATTCATGTACATAAAATGTTAGCCAAAAAGACCGATTGTGCGCCGACACGAGCTCTTTGCTCCTCCTGCGAAGCCGGAAGGACAAACGCCTGCTTGCTTAGGGAATGTCCTTTGCGAGGGCATCCTTGGAAGAACTGTTCGACACTGCCGTAGATGCCCAATCCTGCTGCCCGCCGGGCATGACGTCTGAATGCTAACCCCAAACAGGCTGTGAGGGACGATTTGCATGCATTCTGCTGAGCCAGTCTCAGGCTGAAACCTGATCTGCGATGTTGGGCACACTCCGTCATATTCCTTCTTGTAACATCGATCCTCAACTTTTATGTAGCCTTCCTGGTGACAAGGATTTGGTACACATTCGGCTTGGTTGTCGGCATTGAGCTCAATGTAGAATGAATCTTTGCAAAATGCTTGTTCGTGTTCAGCGTAGCATTTGTCTGTCGCGGGATCATAAATATGCTTAGGATCACAATCACACTCACTTTCGCCCGTGAATCGCACGTACAACATCTGCCCAACTCCACACACTGATTGATCTGCAGGATCGACGCAATTTCCTTTGTAGTGCAATGTCCCCCATGGGCATCTTCTGTGAGCGCATATCGGAGTTCCGTCTTCGCGTAGGATAAGCCAGTGATTTTCGAGGCAAGCACCTTGAGTTAAAACCAGCGCACAATCTCCAGCATGGAAAGCTTGTCCGTTTTCCAGCTTGCATTGCTTACTTCCCGCAGCCACGGTTTCGTTGAAATCTCGCACGACGGGAGGAACCCGAGGCGTTTCAAGGGGAAAGTGAATAGCGCTCGGGACTGAGCTTGGAACTTGCCTTGATTCTATAGGTTTTTGCTCGGCTTGCGATTGGGAATCTGAGAAAACGATAGCGGAACTTTCTCCGAACGACAAAAGACTGCCCATTATAATACTAGATGGATCTTGTGATCCAACTTTTGGTTTCTCATTGAGGGGCTTAGGGGCAACATGGCTCCTGAGAGACGAATTTTTTACCAAATCGGAAGATCTTTTTTTGAGGTGAGTTGATTTCCTGGGAGCTAGTACTGCCTTTTCCGGATCATAATCTTTTGGGAAGACTGTGTATTTATCCCTAGGAACGTAGACGGGTCTTTCTTCACTAACACTTTTTAATTGTGTTTTTGTATTTCCTGTAGTCCCGGGCGGATAATGGTCATAGATCGGGGTTTTAAACCGTTTACTGTACGCAGTTGGTTTGTTTGGTTTTAACCGAGATCGAAGTTCCTGAGCCAAAGCGAGTTGCGCAGCAGGGCTGAGAGGAGGCAGCTTATTTTTAAGACTATTGTGGATAATCGCTTCAATATTAAATACCGGCTCCTGCTGTATAGGAAAGGGTACCGGGTGCTGTCGGAAATTGTTCTGGGGTAAAGATGCTGTGTTAATCAAACTAGGATGATGTCCGTAAAGTAACGGATGACCAGGATGTGGAAGTTTAGGGATTTCTCGTTCTTGAATGTTGTTCTGGGATGAAGATGCAGGGTTAATCAAATTAGGATGATGTCCGTAAAGTAACGGATGACCAGGATATAGATGTTCAGGGATTCCTTGTTCTTGAATGTTGTTCTGGGATAAAGATGCAGAGTTAATCAAATTAGTCTGGTGTCTGTAAAGTACCGGATGACCAGTATGTAGAAGGCTAGGGATTTCCCGTTTCTTATGCTGAGGTGGAGATTCTGGCTCGCTCTGGAATCCAAATAATCGTAAAGGGTAGGAAATAATTCTCTCGAAGACACTCATAACAGAGAACTCTTCTTCAGATTCGTCTCTGGACTCTATTGCAAGGTCTTGCTCTAGCGAATTATCGGGAAGTACTACAGTTTCAGGTGGAATCGACAACCCAGGGAGATCTCCATGATCCAAGTGAGGCAAGATCACTTCTCGGAATCTCGGCCTGCCTGGTATTGTCATCACGATTTCTTGGGGATGCTCCAGATTTGATAAAACATGTTGCACTCTTTGGCTGAAGCAGCAATCGGTTGTCAAGATTAGTAATGGGATAATGGACTTGAGCACAGCGAGAAGATTCATTGTCTTCAAACCAGTCATGTCACTTGTATTATTGAAAAATAATGACAGCAAATTTCTTAGTTATTGCTTAAAACAATTTTTTAATTGGATTCTGAGGATTTTTGTTACGAATTGCACTCAAGTCGAACTACAATAACATTTGAAGCTCGTTTGAAAGCTAATTATATATTTAAAACATCATATTTAATTATTTCTTGTTCAAATTTCAAGCAAATTTCTGCAAATAATCCCACTGATAATCACTATTTTCCTTAATTTCCTCGAGATATGCACGTTTGACTGTAACTCGAGTGCGAGGCACACTGACAGAAGACTGGCTGACTCAAGACCAGGAACTTGTCTGGTTTGATGCCTCTGTGGTCGGTCGCTTAGACGGCCTGATCCATCTGAACTACTTTTTCACACGGTGGAGCTCTGCTCTACAAAAACTTACTCGTTATTTACTGATAGCCACTTCTTCATGTAAAAAATATACTATGTACGCGGAGGTGAAATTCAAAGTTTTTTTAATGCAAGACGACGTGATGCCGATGAAGCACACACGTCAAGCAAAACATGAGGAAATCGCGGAATTCCAGAAACCAGTTCTGAAATATTAAGTTTATTTACATTCTGCTTGTACTTTTAAATGAGCTTTGCAACTTTCAATGTTAGAATCAAACTCTCAAAAATGCCCTTTAGCTTTTGGTTTACCAACTGATAGTGTGAGTTTTGACATATTTTAAAGTTCCCTTAATGATTTCATATCTTAGTGTAATTCTAATCACTCACAAAAAAGTTGCCAGGAATGCACTCTGTGTCATTGAAAGATAAAATCAAATAAAATTATTCGTGAGATAGCTAATTGAGTCATTAAATGTCGACAAAGCTGAGCAGAGTTTCGACAGAGAAAAAATTGAGTTAATATGATTGATTTCAAATGTCGTTTGCGGATGTTGTCAGGGTTTGGTGACATTAATCTTCGTCTACCTTGCAGGAAACGACAAGCCACGCAAAAATCAACGTAGAGACCAGACTCGAGAACTCGAAAACTTCAATTTCGAGTTCTCAAAATGCGAACAAACTTACATCGAAATTGTGCAAGAAATTAATAAACTGCAGTGAAAATACTAACATGTTTTCAGTGGAAAATATATTGCTTCAATATTAATTTTTAAATAATTTTTCAAGTTGTTTTTTATTAATAGTAATTATTATTCAGAATGAAAAATTTCCATTGTAATGTAATTGAATATAATTATGAAAAATTCCTAAATTCACAAATAAATAAAAAATGATATATATGTAGATGAGGAATCCATTTTATTTCACTGTGATTCTGTGTGAATTTCAAAGTGAATTTCATTTTTGTAATTTTGAGTGAATTTTGTAATTTTGAGTGAATGATTGGCAAGAAATACGTGAAAGCAACGAAATCTGCTTCATCGTCAGTTCCATACCATCGACTCGTGAAGAATCCTACTGGTTTAACGAAATTTAACTAGCAGATTTATTAATTAAATTGATTAAGTTATGAGCAAATTGAAGTGACAAAATAAAAGGTAGACTGTGAATTGTGAAGTGGATAAAAGTTTTTTTCATCTTTTTTTTATTTTTAATAAATTTGCGATTCAAAAAGCTATGGTACGGCATCCATGTGAACTTTATCTATGTCAACGGCTAATTTACTGATACCATTGTTCTTAATCCATTTACGCCCAGTAGTACTAATAGAATTGAGCGGTCAAGCGTGTATATGCCGGTCACCCATTCTCTTTGTGCGGAAGGTCGCTTGTATATATCGACGAAATTTACGACTTGTTCTTGCAGTCAGAGGCTGAACTGACGCTGAATGCTTGCAGGCAGCAGAATTGTCCATGGAGAAAGGCAGGAACTGAACGCAAGTGTTGGAGAGAATGCATGACTTTCGATCTTAAGAGGAGCAGCAAAAACCGGCATCTAGGGAGAGTTGTGAGGTCTATAGCGCAGCCTGCAGGCTCCACTTCCGCACTACACCAACCTAGTCAGTTGATAAACGAGCTCAAATTTTTTAATTAGTCCAACCTAATAACCACGATGGTTATTAAAAAAATTCAACTCACAGGGGTACTCGGATTGTTCAACGGTGAACTTCGTGGCAATTTTTAGTTTAAAATGGCAGAAATTAAAAATTATAAAGTACAAAAATTTACATTCACCAGTTTAGATATTGTTAAGACTGACTGATTTTGTATGATCGCATTTCCGATAGAGGATGATGTCATTTAATAGTATTAAAGAAATTGAAGCCCTAATAATGTTTAATGAAAACATTACCATTTAAATTGTGTAATCATTATTGTCTGTTGCATTTCCGTGGCACAAATTGCTCATAAGTTTTCCTATACATTGTATTTACTAGCCAAGAATTTAAAACAAATAAAATGCAAGAAACTTCGCCATGTTTTAGTTGTACCTAAAAGTTTCAGAGGCGTTCAGTTCAAAATTTAATAGTTCAAAAACAACAAACTCGACGACTATATTTACCAAGCAAAAATAAAAATCTGAAAAATGAATAAAAGTTCACAAGTTCGATTATACATAACAGTATGTATTTTCGTATTTCTTTTGACACTAAATCTTACCGTAGCCCAAACTGTGACCAGCCCTCTGGCATACAAGCGAGCGCCCCTTGGTAAATAGCCGTTGTTTTTGCTAGCAATCGACGTTAAAATTATTGCCACAAACTTTCGCCTCCGTATATTTTAGAGGCAACAAATATTCTCGGGACACAGGTAACAACGGTGAAAAAATTCTCAGTTGGCCCAAAAAATGTGCGAGGAAATCTTGTTTGAGCAGCCGCGGCGCGCAGAACAGGCAATGATCGAAGAAGAGGTCCCTGTTATCAGCACATGTGCGAGTTGAATTCTAATATACTAAATTTTGAGTTTTGGACACGAAGCATTAATGTTGCGTTTACGATGAGAATGCCATTACGTTCCTTTACAAACGCATCTGAAACATAATAGCGAACCCCTACATTCGTCTAAAAATTCTATGGTTTAAATATTGTAAAAAATTGTCAGAAATTATTTTCATGTGTATACAAATTTTTCCTTGCGAATAAGCGTAGTTTTATTGACTAAATTTTTGATGTAATATAAATGTGGTGAAATAACTGCGTTTTTTTGACAGTGAGAAAACGTTCAGGTGTACATTACCCGTCGATAACTTTTAAACATTGAACTTAAACTTTCAAATTTTTAATGTCTTCAATTAGGTCTCCAGCATTTATATTTTTCATCCTTAACACATAAATTCCTAGACGAATAGCAAATTGTTTTTGAATGATAGCAATATGTTTTAAACAGTTTTTTATTTTGGTTTTAGAATAATTTGAAACTTAATAATAAAATAGAAATTTATAGAGGTCGAAAATTTCACATCGACCATGACTCAAAAGATAGTAAAATTCTTCGAAGCGAAAATTTACGAGGTTGACAATCATTTAAAATTGTAGAGAAAATGCTGGGAGCTACGAAATGAGGCCGCTGAGGAGATTGACTTTGAAGTGAACAAGCTTTAGCGTAGATCAGAGTGCGATGTGTTGAGGCAGTAAACGCTAGTCGGCTTTATAATCACCGCGACACCTACACGTCGCCCTGATGAGTTGATCATTTTACGGCAAAATCTGGTGCGGTAGAAGAGAAAATCTTGACGTTCAAAAGACCGACATCTGTTGAAGCACCATAAAAATTATCCCAGCAAACGACGCTATCCTCAAAAATATTCGCAGTCTACTACAAAATATTGACAGAGTTTACAGTAAAAGATTCATCAAATATCCGGCCTTGTGTCGGTGACGGATGAGCCATAGACACGGCGGCTCTCACATGAACGCGGCTAATTTGCGGGAGTTTGTTGTATGGGTGAATTGTTAATGTCCTCACAACCTAAATAAAAACATTTATTGGAAAATCAATGCCATTAGTTTCGTTTATTATCCATTTATAATGATGCAACGTTATAATTAAAGATCGAAGGAGCACTACGCAACGCGTTGTATAGCCTCGTGATGTAGTGTAGTGTAGTTCAATTGATGTACTCGTAGCTCATCAATACGTGAGTATTGATGAAATTTTGCATAGCAACATTGCATTGTAGAATTGATTGATTCAATGCAAGCAGGTGCACATATGTGAGAATATTAAAAAGGGATGTCTATATTATTCTTATACATTAATAATCTGGACACTTACTTGTTTAAAAGACTAAAAGAAGTCGCATTTAGTTTGCTCTCGATTTTACTTGCTAATTCAGTGACGATGCTCATTAAAGTATAAAGTACAATGATTTAAACTTGAAACTTTCTAATGTATCGATGTAATAATAATTTACCTGAAATTCAGTTATAAGTTTTTATCATTCTAAATGAATTTTATTTATCTTTTTACAACACTTCTCTTTAACTTCACTTCTTGTTTGTCTGTCTGTCTGTCTGCTACAAATCTTATAATCGATATATAACACACTTACACCTGTCCAATCCATCTGAAATTTGGCACACTTGCGTAAAGTCGGGGACAATGCATGTGAATCAATTCACAGAATATATGATTTTGAGAATTAAAAAAAATTTCAATATTAAAAAATTACAAAGAATTTTGTCAGCTACAAATCATATTATTGATATTTGATACATTTCTACCTGTCCAATCGATCAGATTTTGCACACTTGCGTAAAGTTGGGGACAATGCATGAATCAATTGACAGATTAATAATTTTATAAATTAAAAATTTTTTTTACTATTAAAAAAATTAAAAATAATTTTGTCTGCTGCAAATCTTATAATCCATATATGACAATTTGATCTCTCCTATCGATCTGAAATTTTGCACAATTGCACAAAGTCAGAGACAATGCATGAATCAGTTGACAGAATAAATAATTTGATAATTTACAAAATTTTGATATCGTAAAAAATTCGGAAAAAAATTTTTCTTTAATATTTAAAAAAAAATTTTCGAAAAAGTATTTTTTTTTAATATTTGAAAATAAAATTAGAAATTCATTGTACATGTGTAACATCCAAGACACTGGATTGTTCAGAAGCGTTGTCTTTAAAAAGTAATTTTTAAACGCATATTATTAAACACTTCTCTTTAACTTCACTTCTTGTTTGTTTGTTTGTATGTCTGCTACAAATCTTATAGTCGAAATTTAACACACTTCTACCTCTCCTATCGATCTGAAATTTTGCACACTTGCATAAAGTTGGAGACAATGCATGAATCAATTAACAGAATAAATAAAATTAAAATAAAAAATATGAATTGTTTTAACATTGAAAAAAATTGAAGAAATAATTTTGTTTGCTGCAAATCTTAAAAGTCGATAGTTAGCACACTTCTACCTATCCAGTCGATCTGAAAATTTTCACACTTGCGTAACGTCGAACACAATGCAGGAATAAGATAACAGAATAAATAATTTTGAAATTTTATTTTTTTAATGAACAAATTATTAATTAATTTTCTTCGATATTTGAAAATAAAATTAGAAATTCATTGTGCATGTGAAATGTCGGAGATACTAGATTCCTTAGAAGTGTTGTCTTTGAAAAGTATTTTTAAACGCATATTACTTCTCATAACTCGAATTTATCATATATTATAAAGAAAATAAGATAGTTTTAATATACATTATCCTAAAAAAACAATTTATGCGTATAATCAGCCATGTAAAGGTTGTATAGGGTGATCTTGTCTCTTAATGAAATAGATTTATTTTGTCATTATTTCTGACGTGATATTATCGCCACACAATTTATTCGGTTGATATAGAAAAATCAATTGATTTTGGTTTTCGTTGTACAAAAAAATTAGACATGAACAAACTATATTGACTCAACTGCAATATCCTTAAGATAAGATTAAGATATCCTTAATATAGAGGATCCGTAAGAGATGTGGTTGAACAATTTCGATCACCATCCAGTAAATGAAGTTTTGAAAGCGAGAAAACTGAGTAAATAAATCTAACGAAGCTTACAAAGCACATTATCTTGGGGACCCAATGCGTTAAAAATGAATAAAGAACGAATATTATCTACGAAAAGAACTTTTTTTTCTGCTTGTACCCCAATATTTGTCAAGCATTAGCCAATGGCATCGTACAGGCTTAACAATTGTCGTAGAATATATTTTTGGATAAGAGAACATCACGAGCCCATACAGCCGTACGTGGTGTGCAGATGTATGAACAATGCTTGATCTTTATATATTCTTCATTCAAATTGATTGTGATTAATTAATTAGTTAATTATTAGAGCCTAATAAAAAGTCGTGACTGACGAGGATATTCTGGAAGATTTCGCATTATATTCCAGCACTATGATTCGAGTGTAATAATCGTATTTACATCTTCGAATACCGCAGCGTTACGGATACATAAGTCGAACATTCCGAAGAGCATAGATCAGGTCTCCAGTGGTGGAATGATGACATGAACAAACGCTACGGCTTGGGATGTAGAAAAAGGCAGCGTCTTATTCTTTTCAAGGTGCATCTATAAAATCTTCCAGCATATAATGTTCTCCATTGGGAATAAAAATAATAACTGATATAGAGGGAGTGACATGCTGAGGCCTCTCCATGCTTGTGATAACCATTGCAGGATCAAAAGAATCCGAACCGACCATTTTTATTGATTACCGGGTTTGTCGACGGATTGTCGTGCATCCGCACTACCTCGCTGGCTGCTGAACGCACGATGAAGAATAAAATTGTCAGTTACGCTGTTGCATGGAGCCTCTGTGGATCGTGTGAACCGTGTTTGTATCATTGGTTTCCTCTGTTAATTTTTTTTACAGGATAGTTTTATGCATCGAGTGAAAACCATGAAGGATTTGAAGAAAAATTGTGTTAATTCACAGTTCTTGTGGTATTTAGAAAGATTTCATGAAGTTCCTCAAGCGTATAATTGTTCTGGACTGATAGTGAAAGTGTTATGTGTCTCTATTCGATGAGTTGAAGCTTCAAATTAGACGAGTCATACAGCCAACCTCAAGTCTGCTGGTAGTTGCTATGCATTATAATTTATAAATGAGAAATGAGTTTTGTATGAAAAATTAATCAGTTTCTTTTGTGTCAGCTCCATAAAGTGTATTAGCATGTGAGAAATTTTGAATAGGTATATTAGTGTCAAGTGTAATCTTCGCCAAAATTTGAAACCTCGTTACTACGAAGACATCTCGTAACTTTCGGTGAGTAAACACTTGTCTTAGAAGTTCTTGCTCAGCGGAAGTGTTGGCGCGGCCATTCAACAAGTTAGGTGGTGGTTAATAAAGAGTTAGGCTATAAATTGCTTGTAAAGGTTAATGGTAGCAGACTTCTTGCTTCCTCGTACATTAACTAAGTGTATATAAAATAAAAAACGGATAGCGTTTTAAATAGATTCTAGAAATATTAAATCGTAGTATCGAAGTATTAAATGTAACATTGACAATGTTAATGGAAATCGGCTGTCAATGCATGGCTGCTTTTAAAATTCTGTTGCTTATTAAAATTAGGTTGCTAAGAATTAACGTTCCTTCCTTAACTTCAACTCCTAGCAAGTTGTGGCCGCTAACGTATAAATGGCGGTCATCGTTTGTTTTTTTCGACCCGTTTTAGGTTTTTAGGCTTCGGGCCTCGAGTAGAGCTCCTTCATGCGCTGTAATTAGTTCGGCTCCGGAGAGAGTCATTTTTGCTCTTTCCAAGCTGGCATCTTTCATCCCCGCTACGCCCCGAGCAGCACAACCAATTTCCTCTCACATGCCTAGTTCTGCCTTAGCAGCGGCGAGTCTTCCCGTAACTTTTAGGCGCGTCTTGGGGCTGTAGGAAGCTGCGTGTTTCTGGGTGCAAAGCTTCGCTCCACGGTGCTAGCAAAAATTCGGTGGGTGTCGTTGCACAAATTTCAGGCAATTAATTAAAAGTAATGCCGATACGCTTGTGAGTTTCAGCAAAGTGTTCTTTGAGAATTTGTTGCGTAAAAGCATAAGTAGTCATACATGCATGCGGTATTTTTTGCCTGGCCGTGAGTCGTCTCTAGTTTGTGCAATAAAATCGGAAAATTAACGCACGTTTCTTTCCGATCACAATATTATCGACAGGAAAACCTCCACATCTTGTCCATTTAACGCTATTCCAATAAGTGAATGTTTGTCTTGGCACATTTCTCGCTACGGATGTGGCGTGAATGTTTATGTACGTCGTCCATGCGAATTAAATGACCTGCAATTATAGGATTGCTTTGCCGGTCTCGCAAGTCCGTTTCAGTCTCGGCCGTCTAGCTCGCTCGATTGAACGCATCACGCAAGTTGTATAAAACGCAAACGGAACAAAAATCAAGCTTTTTACCTGCACTCCACTCAGAAAGAGGAATGGGTCACGTTGTCCAAATAATGACGCAATTTCTCCTCGTAGCACTGATACGCCCGTTTGCCTGGCTAAACTGGGCCATGATGACCAATAAAAAGGCGAAAATTTGACAAAATCTCATTCATTTCTTTGACCATGTCAATGGAGACCCACGAATTCCTTTGTCCCGGAAATTTTTTATACGAAATTCCGAGTACTCAATGTGGTTTCAATTGGAATTTACCGACTTTTTTTCAAGAATGCCTGAGTGCAGGAAAGATTGTAGAAGTTCGCTAGAGTAATCCTAAACAAATTTCAAATGGAAACTATAAGTATCGGTTTACAGAATTTAAGTTTATGACATCGAACGTGAATCTAATAGAACCGTAGTAATACCATGGAACTAGAGATGAAATTTGCATCTCCATGAATGTTTAGTTTTGGCTTCAGAAAATGCGTGTTGTGCGAACAATAAAGAGCGAACAATGGCCGAGATTATATGACATAGGATCTGAAGATGCAAGTGGCATTGTATTATGCAATGCCTCGGCTGCTTAGCATGCATTCAGTGGGTCTGAAGATATTCCTCGTCTCACTTTACTGCTACGAAACCTGAATGCATTCAGATTTTCTTTCCCGAACCTGAGCACGAATCTGCGCGCGCCGAGAACCTGGATCGGATCGCGGTTCGTTCCACATTTCCTGCGCGCATCGAGACTCCGGATCGCGGTTCTTCCCTCACTCCATGTGTGCACCGAATCTTAGCTCATGGTTCACACGATAACTAAAATGCTCCTAATCAGTGGGCAATTATAATTATATCGGTATTACCATAATCCTTCCTTATTTCACTACCCTCTGTATACCCCACACATATACCAAAACCACAAGCTGTGTACGAGTTTCCTCGGTCTCTCTTCTTCCCCAAAATTCCCCTCTCCATCCCCACCCTAACATTCCCGGCCTCTGACTAATAGGCTTGGGAATTCAGATCCCCGAACTCGCAAACCCACAAACAAAGTACGGTTTAAATCATAAAAACTTCTGCGTGATAAAACCTCTGACTATTTTCATTACGACCGTGAAATTTATTATAATTGAAGTCCTACTGCAATTCAGGGCTGAATTAATATATGCATTAAAAGCGTCCACCAAAATTAGATGACCGTTAGTAATCTTCATATTTTCAAAAGGCTAAAATAACTTGGTTGTATCTCTAGACATCATTTATGTTTGTTGCAATAAAATTTTCATTTATAAATTTATCGCCACTTTAAACTGATTGTTAACAAAATCTCATTGTTTCCGACGTATGTTATTGTTTTTTAACATTTTGATTTTCCTAAGATACGGAGTTAGGCTGTCATGAGTAAGAAAATGCGAAGTGTTCGTAATGCACAGGATATATCCGTGAATATAATGTTTCCTTGCATGCATTTTACATATTCTAGGCGCACAATGCGTAGGATTATTTCTTGCACTATATATATATTTCATACAACCGCACGAAGAGGCAATCGCATGAAGTGAAGTAAAATTAATGCAGTACGCATGCAGTAAAGGTAATGCAATGCCCTGAATGTAATGATGTAAAATTGCTTCAAGTTAATTAGCAAAACTAATTTGAAAAGTTAGGTATTGTTAAATCTTAACATTTAAATATCATTCTTGCAATGTAGTATAAATGGTAGTGTAAATATCATTAAATTTACCTGGAAAATAAAAGAAAAATCGTAAAACTTTTCTAGATAAGAAATTGAAAAAGAGTGTAAATTGTTGTTCATGCATGTGTAGAAAAGAGAGGACCATCGGTTAATGAATATTTGCACACATCCCTCGAGGATTTCATTCGCTTTTCAACTGTACCATTTGGTTGCATAAATTGCTTAGATTTTAATTAAACGATTTCAGAATTTATGTTTTCCCGGTTATAGCTACAATGATTGAACACCGAATATCACCCCACTCGAGGACTGAATTCGCTTTCCAACTGTGCAATGGCTGCATGAAGTGTATAGATGACTGTTCAGCCGTTTCCAAAATGCATTATCTGGTTATAAGGACAATGATTTAATGCCGGATATCACCTACAAATGATTTCAGAGCGCCCGCCCCGAGAAACAAATTTCATGTGCATTTTTATGATTTCCGAGATAATTATGCGCGTTGTTAAACTTCATGTTGTGAAGGAGTTTAAATAACAGTTTCTTCTGAAAAATTATTGTACATTAAGAGCGCAGATTTCTTACAATAACTGTATTCATCAGGATCATGTCTAGCACACAGATGTAATGAATGTTGCTTATTTGAGATCGAATTCTACTTACTTTGATTCTCTCAAGTAATGAAATTAACGCGAAGACTTGTCTAGAACATTTTCTTTCTGGAAATCATGAAACTTACGACTTCGTTCCGTTGATATATTTTTTCCTATTATGTCAGACAAGCGACAATTTATAACTGTTCGAGTTCAAATTTCCATTCTCGAAAATTCGAATTTCATTCTCATAGAGTTCGATTTGAAGCTTCCAAAAAGATTTTAGTTTTTTTACGCAATGTGTCTCAGGAATGCGGGAGATGACACGGCGGTTGAGTGATGGAGGGAGCTGCGTTCACTGCTCAAGAAACACTCGAAAGCTCTAAGCTTGATTGTATCGAATCCTCCAGGGCGAAGTGAAGCAACGCAAACGGCAAAAGTTCCTGCACCTGCTTGGCCAGATTGAATATCGGCAGCGCGGTATTCGCGTGACAATTTTCCAAAGCAGAAAATTCAGTCAATTGGTAGGGTTGAGATTTTTCTCGAGTCTTACTGGCTGATACGTGCTTTTAGCTTGCTTGTCTGCGTTGTGTTCGCTTGATTATTTTAGCCGATGTATGTTTTAACAAACGACAAGAATTATTAGATCCAACGGAACAATCGAAGACAACAGAAAGATAGGCTCTATAGAAACGTCCGAATAGGGTATAGTGCCCCAGCCATGAATGACAGACGAGAAGCAACCAGAAGAACAAGAGAAAAAGAACCAGGAGAAAATTGGGAAGAAGCCAGAAAAACGATATGGAAGGGACCAGAAGAAAGAATGAGAAGGTACCAGAAGAAAGATGTGGAAGGAATCAGAAGAAAGAAGTGGAAGGAATCAGAAGAAAGAAGTGGAAGGAACCTAAAGAAAGATGTAGATGGAACCTGAAGAAAGATGTAGAAGGAACTTGAAGAAAAAATGTAGAAAGATTGTGATGGAATAGAACATAAAAAAATGGCCTCCTGAGCGTCGGAAGAAGTTGGCGTGCTGGAAGGCCCTGCTTGGCTTTCCAGTCACGAGCCCGTCCATGTTTAACAAGTGGTGACAAAGTTGAGGCAAAATCCTCAAGTTCTACGCGCTAAAGGTTCTGTTTTGGTGCGTCGAAGTTTCGAGTGCAGCTTCCTCCAAATGCATGCAGCAAACTCTTTCGACTGCCTCACCTTATTGAAAAATTCTGTAAAATAATCGATGGCTTTTGGACGGCCGTCGTAGATCTCCCGATGTTTTTCAGTTACGTTTATAGATGCGTGCACGCACGAGCGAATTTTCTTAATGTTTTGGAGGGGCAACAAGCGACAAGTCCAGCAAAGAAAATGCTTTTTCTTTTCGTAAAATTTTCGAGAAGAGAAATTATTTTTGAGGAAGGAAGGAAAAAGGAATCTTAAAGTATGAAAACGTCATTTAAAAATATTATTTTGACGATCGTGTTCAAAAGTTGGTTTCCTTCGAAATCATGATAAGGACACAAGTTTATTTTTGGTAGAATCAGCTGATCAATGTGTGGCAGTGTGTTATTTCTTGAATTTCTACATTATTTCTAATGAATAGTTAAATATCAAAGTGCCAGGTTAATGAATTTCTAGAAGAATGTTGTAATTTATGTAAGCCCTTAATCTAATGTTTATCACTTTATTTTTCAAAATTGAAATTGATTGATGATTAAAATCGTATATCTGATCAGTAGATCGTATTAGATTAAGATCAGTAGATCGTATCTTATACTAACCTTGAGCGTAACTCGATGCGACGCAATAAAACCCACACAAATTAAAGTTGAACTGACTTAATAATTCAGTTATCCCGTGTATAAGATTAAATGGATTTGGCCACTCCAGTGAAGCATAAACATCCTATCATTGTTCAAACTACTCCCGATGGATAATAATTTCTTTATTATTTCAGATCCAATAGTTGTGCGTTGCATTTGTGGATAACCTTGAGCAGAATATGCTAGTTAATATTTTATTTGAACATTTTTGAAGGTTTATCTTACATTGATAAACTGGCCAGAAATTTCGTATGTTGCTAGAGTTCTTCACATTTGATTCAATTCGTGTAGGATTTTATAAACGCTTCTGAGGGCATTCGTTAAGCATTTTAAGTTTTTGCTACTGTTCTGAACAAGCAAAAAAGCATGCTGAAAGTTTGTTTGTACGTAAGTTTCAAATGTTTCAGTTCTCTCGAGTCGCGTCTATTAACGTTGAAACAAAAAGAAGTTTTGAGAAGAATTGACGCTGGAACGAGAAAAAAGTTTCAATAAAAACGTCCTACCTACCGTCAAATCTTACAAGCTCAAGGCTCTTCTTCGTACGCGTCTAATGAGCTTAAAACTCCAGTACGCGCGCTGCAGAAAAACGTGAATGTCACTCCCAGACAATGTTTTTTCTTGTAGTTACCAAATGCAATATAATAGTGGTAATTTAATTCAACTAGTAGTATTAAATATTCCGATGTAAAATAATAATTTAACGCTTATGTAACGGATTTGTTGATGTTAATAAATTTATTGAATACATTAGATTTTCACTCTAGGTGTCGGTGGTTGGATCTCTTGGGGAATAGATATATAGATAATTATAGTTAATAATATATAGATAATAATAGACCTAACAATTAAGATGAACGTAACTCGGCTCAAATTGAATGCTCATCCATGTTCTACTTACAACAGCGGTCTATCAATATTGACCAGTTAATTGACAAGAAACTTGTAATCATAACAAATTATTCCGACATTTTGGCAATTTTGATTTTCAACTTCGGTAATGAACAAACAGATAAAACACTTAGAGAGGGATAACGAAATAAATAAAGATGAATAAATTGTAAGTAAATGCTGACTCAAAGCGGTAAATTGGTGAATTTCGACAGTGTGAAAACAACGGTTACAAAATGCGCACATGAAAAGCAAAATAACCAACCGTGCGGGAAACTCCCAACGAATGCTTTCATACTTGAGTGAAAATAGTAGTGAAAAGTTTATAGTTATTGAAGTTATAAGCTGTAACCATGAGCGATATTTCTAGTTACTGCAAGCAAAACATTTCTGGATTTTCTATTGCAGATATTTTCTGGTAAAAAAATCTGTCTACGCGGTGATGAATTCTCTCTCCTTGAGTATGCACACAGATTCATCGTTTCCACAAATTCCAAAACGACGCCTGGTTTTACTTTCATAGCTTCATTTAGATTCTAACATTTATTTGACCCCCTCAAAACATCATCATGAGTTTCCTTCTAAGCAATATTTATCACAGATTTCCTTCATTTATCTGAGCTGGACAATACGTCTTGCAAAGGTCTTTGTTCTTCACGGCTTATAAGTCTTGGCTGTTAGCCCCCATTTATTTGGGAAGGAAGCGTCTAACTATAGCCAGCAGCAGCAGCGGCGGCTTGTCTGGTGCTGTGGTGGTTGCGTTCGTTATTAGATTGTCCTGGGGCCATTACCTGCAAAAAGCGTGACCAAAATACCGACCATGTTGAGCGAGCCCCCCTTATTCCAACCCAACAGTCTGAGCTGGCCCTGCAGTGTGCGAGCTTTGATGCCCGATTTGCAATAAGTTTGATATCGAACCTGCCGCGAATGGCATGTTGCGCCCGACCAAAGGAAGGACTTGGAAGGTGCAACGAACTTTACTTATTATAAATTGAATATTGAAGGCTCCAATGTTTTTATTTTCACTTACTAGAGGTTTCTTTGTGGTTGAAATTTTGGCTCAATTGTCATAGCCATGATTTCTGAAGCGATAATTATTTATAACGAAAGTTGTGTTCTACCACCGTTGGCTTCCAATTGAAACTGAATGCAGCTATAGAGATTTCTGTAAACAAGGAGCTTTCAGGTTGCATTTTGAACCAAATTGAAGTAGGTAGTAAAATAAAAAATATTCATCTAGGAGTGTTTCAGGTCGCAAATAGAATCAAGTTCTAATATCAGGGACATGAATAATAATTTGTGCACTTATATTTCATAATACAGAGTCATTTCACATTCGTACCATCAGCTGAGAGGAAGAATGTGGTCAATTCAGTGATTTTAACATTTATATATTTTATCAGAACCATAGATCGACCAATAATTTCGTTAAAGTTGTAATTGCTGAATTTAAACAATAAAGTTGAATAAATCACAAATGTTTCACAATATCAACACAATTTATTTGAGTTGTGCTGAAGCTCCTGAGCGTCTTCCTCATTAAAAACTCATGAACATTCGTATTTATTTACTATGAAACCATTGCCTTGAAATGGTCTTAATTATTATTAATCTTAATCATCATAATCCAAGGTATGAGTAGGAATGGAGCCAAGAAGCCTCATTGCTCCACTCTGCTCAGCCTTTCTTGCTAATTGCCTTTCACTTCGCTCGTTCCGAGGGAAAATTTTGTGAGGGCTCCTCTCGGTACCTCATCCTGAAGATTTTTTGCAGGACGGCCTAAGTGCAGCTCATTTATTAAATTTTTACGACCGCGTGGACCAAAATATAGCGGCGAAATGGCTAATATTTGCTCTAAAATGCTGGCGGGATATTTACTCAGATATGCACGGTCTAAACTTATTCGGAAACAACCTCGACCGTGCGAGGGATATTTAATCTCGAGGGATCGGATTCCCTCTTGCGCACTTGCATTTTATATGAAGGGATATGGAGTAATAACTTTAAAGGGTTCGTTCTTTCTCATTCCAGAATCTCCGTATGAATGGGATCTTGAATTTTGTGCACCGAATTTCGCATAACTCTTCCTAAAATTACTGCGTCATTTCAGACGACATTAATTTAGTGCGTATTGCCTATAAGCAAGACAGACTTAAACTCAGTTAGTTCATCAGGAACGAGCTCGAAAGAATAACCGTTTTAATGTTAAGAGTTTATCAATTAAGGTCTGACATCAAATTTTACCTTTCTTCCCTTCATCAGAAAGAATAACCGTATGTGTTAATAAAGAGTTGGTCGATTGAATTGAAACTCGAAGATCACAAATTTAACTGGCGAAATTTACTGGCGAGAATTCTTTGGGGTTAGATTTTTGAAAGTTTTGCTCTACGCTAGATTTTGGTTTAAATATAGCCCAAGTATTTGCATTATTGAAAACAAGTGGATTTCTTCACTCTATGTATTTTGTGGAACAATTGAAATTCGTTGATTATTCTGTGATGTTAAAAGGTAATCTGGTTAATGGCTTCATAAAACATCTATGTTTTCATAATTTCCTTCTCAATATTCGATCCATTAGCTGATGTTTACTTCAAATGAAATAATTTTCTTCATTTCAATTCACAATAAAAAATAAAACTCTTAAAAATTCACGTCAATTTTAGCCGGTAATTTACGACATAATATATTAATACTTTCTAGTTAAATTCATTTTGGAAGACCACAAATGTGAATTTGTGAAGACCACAGAAAACGCTATGCTCCCAACGACCACTTGAGTATCGTGTTCAAGGGTCTTGATGATATAAACTGTCCACTTTATTCAGAATCTGTAATTTTCTAGATTTGTACAAACCCATAACACCATATACAGGGTGCGCCACAGAAACTTACTTATTTGAAAGATCAATAAAAACAAAAGTACTCCAGTTATTGTTTTAAATTTTTTTTATTCGAGAAAACAGTATCCCAAATTTTTTTTCATACAGTTTTGAAAATTAAATCTCATAAATGACGGCCTCCATTGCGCATAAACTAATGAAGTAGCTTTTTTCATAATGGTTTCCACTCTATGCAGCATATCAATTGGTATTTGGCAATGACGTCGCGAATATTGTTCTTGAGGTGTGCTATGGTCCGTGGTCGATCGACATAAACCAGAAATTTCAAATATCCCCATAAAAAGAAATCGCATGGAGTCAAACCTGGAGAGCGTGGCGGCCATTGGAGATCGCCTCTGAGAGAGATGAGGCGGTCGGGGAAATGTTGTCGCAACAAATTCATCGAGTCTCGTGCTGTGTGTGCTGTGGCTCCATCTTGCTGAAACATCACGTTCCTAAAGTTCATTTCTTCGAGTCTTGGAAGAAAAAGTTCCTCGATCATGTTCCTGTAACGAGCTCCATTAACGGTAACTGCGCGTTCGTTTTCTTAAAAAAATAAGGACCAATTATTCCCATTACCGACGTCGCACACCAGACTGCTTCTGGTGAAACTCACGTGGATTTACACCACACCAATAATGCATGTTTAGCCTGTTGACGCAGCCGGAAATGTGGAAGTGAGCCTCGCCACTGAAAAAAACGACCGCGTCTTCAGGCAGGTTGTCAACTAGCATTTTACATGCATTTTGAGGGGCGACAAAATTGCGTTCAGTTAATTCTTGTACTACAGAAAATTTATTTGAGAAACTTTGAGAAATAAACTTGGGAACTTTCCCCTTCAGATGCACCCCCTCTCGCCCCTCTACCCGACCAACTAACCGCACAGGAATTTTGTCAAATAAGTAAGTTTCTGTGGCGCACCCTGTACTTGCCCACTACACACTTTCTTAGCTGTTCATTGGGCATAGAAGCTCATTCGAATTTTTATGATCTTGCGCTTGCGCATCTGAAATTGTGTGGAAAACGAAATCGGTGTTCAGACTTCAGCCTATGTCTTGAAACCCGTGGGCCCTGCAGGCTCGTGCGATATTCATTGCGCAGTCCACACTCACAGGCATTTACAGAAAAGACTTGGATTCCGTAACATTACCACGCCGTTGGCCCGGAATTGAAGCTTCCATGCAGTTAGGTCGACGAAATTATGCGCAGTTTTACCTGGCAACCGGAATAATTTGGTCGCGATGTGGACCTTCGGGAAACTTTTGGGTGGCCAGAATCGGCCGACTATCTGCCACCACATGGCCTCCCATCATCCACAAATGATTTTCGTTAGGGTGGGCGGGTTCCTATGCACACTGGTACGCAAAGGGCCTTCATTGCACCAACCAAGGAAATCTTGCGTCTTGTAGGCCTCGATGATCTCGATAAAACTTCCGTAATGAACTCCGGTGCGCTACCGCTGCAGGGAGTTTGTTATTGAACGAACTCTGGTTTAGAGAAATGCACAGAACTCAGAGGTGCGGTCTTCATATCCTAATCGTTCGCATTATATCTTCCACTTTAACTTGAAGAACTTGCAGTATTGGACAATTTCCAGCAATGACATATTAAATATGCTCTTATTTTAATCAAATTACCTCTAAATTTCACACGATACAATATCCCCTAATGCAATGACGATTTTTGACGGGAGCAACGTTATCGCAAAGTGCTACCGTCATATCGACTAATGCAATCGTCGTTTGAATTTCGACCTCATCAGACGACGAGAGAGTTAGTGCCAGAGCGGATCCCAGGTCACTAAATAAGCTGCGCCAATATGCAAAAACGCCGCGCAGTAATTTCTTTCATTGCGCACTTTACGGTGCCCAGTAATTTGCTTGGCTGCCCTTTACTGTCCTACACGAACGAACTTCAGGACAGGGTCGCGCAATTGCTGGTCTTTATTTAGGTGCCTTGTATATTATATATGTTGCCAATAAAGTTAAAAATCTGCTCTACCGAAGAGGCCGAACATTCACGTCACCTAAAATTTGGCAAATAGTATTTGCCTGGACGGATTCTATGAAATAATTGTCAAAATTTGTACTGGTTTGAAGCCTGGGTTCAGAAATATAAAAGGGACTCATCTAACGCGTATCTATAGGATAGGTACTTATCGTGTATTTTTATGTTACTCGGACATGAAATTTTATTCTTTGTGATTGAAGTTTAACCAAAACAGACACACGCACATTGATTGGTACGCTTTGCGAAACTGGGAGGAAAGTATTAGAGCACAAATTTAGTTTGATTTTTAAACTGCATAGTATTATTTTGATTAAAAAGAAAATATTTTTTGCATGTATGACGAGGGTTAAACGGGAGTTCTCTGTTCGATGTAAATTTGGTTTTAAATTGGTCCTTTTTATAGTGTATTATCAATTTCACTTCTATTAACCTAATTCGGGATAACGGGATTCTTAAATTGATGCGATTATGTATCCCGGGCAACGCTGGACTAAATTACTGATGTTCGGCATGATTGAAATTTACTGAAACATCGTCAAAAAAGTCGATACCTGGACGAATTACATCTATGTGTATTAATTTAATCACAATTATCATCAACATTTTTGTTCTTTCAATTTATATATCAGTTCAGATTTTCGTAGTATTTAATTTTAAGTGAATGAAGTGAAAATAATTCAAAATACTGGAAACGGTAAACAAATGCGTGTATATTGAAGCATCGTGAACGTGCTCACAAAACATTGTTCATTAAAGGTCTTTGTATTGAAGTAATGATTTAGAAACTTTGAAAGCTACTTACTGAACAAAATTTATTTGATTTACATTAATTGTGATTCATTATTTATTCCCAGCTCACGACTCGCCTCGTGTTATATCATTGATTACATGTTGCTTCTTTGGTTCTTGCGTACTTCTAGATAACTTCAGTCGCTCAAAGTTTGTTGGGAATAACTTCTAATGAGGAGCCAATTTACTTGACTGAAGTTAGTCAGTGCAGCGTTGAGTAGCCTTTGAAAATTTGCCGCTTGCCGAACAAATTAACACGAATGCCTGCGCGCGAACTAGACGCTTCTGTACGTACGACGAACGCGATGTCTGGGTATATGTAGATTTTATAGTGCAACTGCATAAATATGAAAAGTTATGTTTGTATACGAGGAAACAGTTGAATATTTAGATATTGTGATGTCTTTGTATCGAAAATTTGTACTGATATATGGAAGCATTTGCCTATATTGAAACACTCTTATGCTAATTGCAAAATGAATGTGAATGTACACAAACGGACAACGTTGCGTTTCATTATCACCATTTTATTAGGCCACTGATTACCAGTCAAGATTTTAAACGGTGTGGCTGGACACACATAATCTCCGGCTATTCTGGAGTCAGACTCCGTGCGATGGAGGCTTGATTCTACTCATATTGTGAAGTAATTAAACGGTCATAAATGCTAATCTTGAGTGGCAGTATCGTGGATACGAAGCTTAGACCGAAATTTCCATTAATTCTGACCGGGCTGAGATCATTCCGCTAACTTAACCCCTTACGTCAGAGAAATCATATCCTAAGTTGAGATGCCATTAAACAAGAATTTTATTTCTGTATATGGACCAAAGCTCATCCCACGAAATTGTCACGTAGGCATATAGTTTCGTTAAGTTGGTACGTATATTATTTAGTCATCAGTTGGTTATAACGTTTTTTTCTCTTATTGAAATCGAAGGGAAATTTAGGCCGTTGGCCGCGAGAAACGTAGTGCCCAATTAAATTGCAATGAATTAATTTAATACAACGTTTCGGTGTATATTTTTGTCAAAGTTTGTTAAAATTTTATTTACTGATATCTTAATTTATTACCTTGAATTGTAATGAAAAATCTATTTCGTATGAATTTTATCTTTGCAATGGTAAAAAATGTGTGCGAATTTATATTTTCAATCTATTTTATAAACTTCTTCAAAGTGTAATATAATAGTTTCAACACAAAAAATTAATCACGCAGAAAATGATTCATAACATTAAATAAACAAGTATTAGTTTTTTTAGAGGATAAAAACTACTTTAGATATCCCCATTCGATGTGAAATTCAATAACATTTTGTCGCGCAAATGTCGTGTTGTAGCGCAATTTTTGTATAGAAGAAACGTGCGAATATTTTATTGCATTGAACATTTATTTATACCATAGTATTTTATCTAAATGTTCTCGAATACTGGTTTGCCTTTGAGGAGCGCATCGAGGAGCGAGATGGAGCCGTTGTTAGTGCAGTCAAATCGAGCTTTGTCAGCAACCTTCCCCTGTGAAGAAACTACTCCATGTGGAGGGTAATTCTTTATGAAATTTTTCTGCATAGAACAAAAGTTATAGGAATTTAAATTGTCATTTAAGGCAACAAATATTAATTTTTTCCATGCAAACCGCAAAGAATTACAAACTATTGCAATTGACCCGATTTTATAGTTATTTAAGAACTAAAAATGAATCTCACCGATCTAATCGCGCTCGAGTGTGAACGCGGTAGATGAAATTTATTCGCATCCAACCACGCGATGAGCGTGAACGCGGTAGATGAAATTTATTCGCATCCAACCACGCGATGAGCGCGAACGCGGTAGATGAAATTTTCTGCACAACCACGCGCTGAGCGTGAACGTGGTAGATGAAATATATTCCTGCCCAATCACGCGCTGAGCGTGAACGTGGATGATGAAATATATTCCTGCCCAATCACGCGCTGAGCGTGAACGAGGTGGATGAAATATATTCCTGCCCAATCACGCGCTGAGCGTGAACGTGGTAGACGAATATACATGATAGGGAGTAGCATGGCGAGCACGGCCGTAATTGACAGCATTAGAAGCTCGGCAGGTGCAGGCTGGGCTGACGCTCTAGTGAATCCATGCGCGATGCTGACGATGTCCTTCCTGACCGAGGACACACACGGCTGCTGGATCCTTGTGTCCAGTCCATGTGTCAATTAATGATATGTCGTTGAAATGTGGCAATTTATAATGAATTGTTCTAAAGTGTCAGTGTCAGTTTATTAATGGAGTGTCCTTAATACGTGGCAATTTATGAATGAATTGTTATAATGTGTCATTTAATTGTGAATTGAATTGTTATGATGTGTCAGTTTATTAATGGAATGTCGTTGAAATGTGACAATTTATGAATACAGTGTCGTGATAATGTGTCAATATATGACTGAAGCATTGTGAAAGAAAGTGTGAAAGTGTCTATGGGTCATTGTGGGAATATGTTAATGTATCGTCCGTAGAAAGTGTCAAAGTATAAGTATAAACATTTAAATGTGTCAATGATTCGTCGTGAGAATGTAGCGATGTATCATCGTATGAGTGTCTAAATGTATCGTGTGAATGTATCAATGTATACTAAATGTATCTGTTACTTTCACTAGGCCCAACGTAAGTATTCATTTTTTATTTATAAATATGCTCGTTGCATTTGTGAAGAAGTCTTGTTCAAGAAAATGAAAAGTTGAACCTTACAATTTAGATGCCTAATGTCTTGTTATAAATGGACCCATTATTGTTATTATTTATATTAATTTCAATCGTTGCTTCATTGCTTCATACTCCTGAATGTAACATGAATCTTATCATGTGAATTTTTACAGAAACTCATGAGAATTGTATATTAATAAAATGAATATTGAAGTACCTTTTATACAAACCATGCAGTCTCGACAGAAATTATGAAACTAATTCTATTTGCTCGAATTTGTACTTCAAACATTTAAACATTTTATAGCGCTGTTAGATTCTGACCTAACAAACTTTAATATTTCCTAAGTAAAATATTAACAGATGAAATTTTTATGCTCAGCTGCTCGTAATGCCGGTAGAGTTCAGTTCATAAATCCTCTAATGTGTAAACTAGAACGGATTTTTAAATTTGTTTTATTCAATGCAATTTATTCCTTATAAATGAAAAGAGAAAATTACTTTTTTTTACAAATTGCACTTGATATAATATTAATGAATATAACGAGAAAACAATTTATTTGTAATCTGGTATAATTGATGATTTTTTATGTATTTATGCCAACTAATCTGTTGTGTAAATACATGATTATAGCAGCGCGCTTCAGTAGCCGTTGATGCTTCACATCCGACTCCATATTTCTCAACTTATTATATTTTTTACAATATATTTCTGCGTATTCTTATGTTTTTAAATGTTGGAGTCGAAATTACTAACGTAATCAGGTTTTCTTTTTGAATTGGTGTAGTTTGCGTGTCACCGAATGCCACTTTTTACTTAATTCATACAAGCATTGTGGCCCTTGGTATTAATGGTATGATTTTTCCTGTAAATTAAAACCATCCACCATCGATTACACCATCCACCATTGATTACAACATCCACCATTGATTACAACATCCACCATTGATTACAACATCCACCATCGATTACAACATCCACCATCGATGAACCCGATCAGCCTTGAGCGATGTTACGGACATTGGATGTTACATGTTACACGTTCAGCTCATTACTTCGTTTTTTCTTTAAATTATTGATGATTCATTCGGAGAAGTTTGGTCATTATTAAAATAAAAGTGCAAAAAAAACTGTCTCTGAAGCATTCATTCAATTTGCCTTTCGACTAATTGTTCACTTTTATTCTTCGTGTTTTTGCAACCATAAACATCAAACTATGCATTCCACTATTTCTGGTGGTTATTTAGCTCATTTAAATGAACTAATTAATCTATTTTATGTTTTTGCCTCTTGAAAATTAATATTAACAGAAACTATTTCTTCAATATTTAATGCAATTGCCCCGTATTATGGCCGATATTTTCTCTATATTATTGAGCAAGTCTCCTGACTCGTTTCAATTAATTTGCGCCGTAGAAAAGTGTTGAAATGCTCTAAAAAATATAGACATAAGTCTGCCATTAGCGTTCAGCTGCTCATTGGTCGTCCATGTTGAAAGCCAAGGACGGATTATGAGCGGCATGAGGTGGCCGGACATTGGCCACCGATAATCTATTACACGTCGGCAGGAATATCGTAGCGAGATTCTACCCAGGCTCGATTGCGATTAAAATATAAGACCGTGAATGGCTGTTGTATAATTAAAATTATTGCGATGGATTCAACATTCCTGGGGAGCCTTGATACTCGCCGTTACTAAAGCCTGCGAGGAAACTTATTTTATAAACTCTAAACTATGAGTTTTAATGTGAGTTAAGAAACGTAGTTGATCAAGCTTAGCATTTATTATAAGGTTTACGCAACGAATGTTTTAATTGCCTATGATGAAGTAACAATCCCTTGGTAGCGCAGTCTTTTAGCTGTGCTGTACAATACGTTTTCAAAAATGTTTGTACACGTTTCTCAGAAGCCATTATTCCTTTTTATACGCTTGAGAAAATAGGTAAATAATTATGAAATGGTGTTGAATTATAATTTTCATGCTATGACGTTTTGAGCTTAGATTACGTGAAAATTTTCAATTTTGGAAAGAAAATTAATGTAATTTGAATTTATATATTATCTTTATAATGTCAAAGAGAGAATATATTTTTGCCTTATATTTAACACACGAATCTTCAAAATTCCCAACAAAATATTAACCTGCAAAGATTATTTCTAACGTGCACCTAGCTCCTGCGTAGGCATTCCAGTAAAGGCTCGAAGGCGTTGTTTAGCGAGGCTCTGCTTCATAAGAACATCCATCAAAATTTCGCTTTAGTTTGATCGTTAAAGCGACCCTGGAGTGTCAAAGCAACTTGTATTTGTCGAAGAACGGCAGTTTTACGACGCTCTTCGGGAAATGGAAACTAACTTCACGGAAATTAAGCTATTGCCTGTGACGACCAGGCTTGAGAGGGTTGCTTCGTTACACCAACGCCAGCGCCATAACGCTCTGCACAATAACTGCTCAAATTCTTCATATTTTGTGAGCAAATATTAAATTGAGTTATATATCGTCGATTGTACATCATTAATACGAAAAATTATTTCCTCTTACTAACGAGAGTATAAAGTCTTAATGCAATATTTTCGCTATACAATATTTATGTATATATGATATGCCATATATTCCAACCTGATCGACGTGTATTCCGAATTAATAAATTTAAAATAAACAATTTTGTTTCCTTAAGTATTGGACCGTATTTTTGAAGCGCGTCTACGAATATGGATTGGTAACGATCAGATTCACGCTCAAATTGCAAAATAAAGAAAAAATATCTCGCTTTTCATCCTCTCGTATTAATGAATATTCTACTGTTAAGTCACCTTAAAAACTGTAAGGTATGTAATTTTGCTTAATTTCTATTCGTGCACTGTGACAACGTCAATTTTTCTCGCCATTAAAGTTCAAGTATGCATTCATGGAATAACAAAAATATTTTTATGCAATGCTAACGAAGTTTCCTATTGAGAAGAAGTTCTTGATGTCTAAATGGAGGTGAGTTTGAAATGCGTAAACTCTTTGCTCAAAAATATTGTTTTGTGCCGGTGAATTTTTATCGACGTGGAAGCATTCGCACGTCTCGTTTGGAACGATGTAATAACATTTCTGGTATTAAAGTTTTATCATTCACGTGAAAGAATCATTTCGAACAACTTCTTGACTTCTTTTGAGTAACTTCATTAATGATTTTTTCAAACGAGTACAATTAAATGTAATTCGGACGACCTCCTGTAAAAAAATAGAGAATTATCCAAGATTCTAAACGCATTGAGAGAGAACCAACCTACTGACACGGAATTATTTTTCAGGAGCTCAAAGTGACCGAAAAAAAATGTGCTGTAGTTTTTGACAAAGCGACATCGCTCCAAAAATCTATGGAAAGGAGCTTTGCCGTGTCGACCTCACATTATTAAATATGAAAAGAGGGTAAGGAGTTTCCAGCATTACTCGGCCGCCACAAATGTCTTGGTTAATATTTAACTTCTCTCAAAACCTTTCCTGACATCGAGGCTTTTTCTTCCGGCGCATGACGTTTAGTGAAGAAATTTTTTATTCTCCCGCATCGAAAGGAGGTCCTTCAATATTTCGACATATTTCTGCAATTAAAAATACGTAAACATAAATAAAATAATTCAAGTCTTCAGGGTTTTAGGTTAAACCTTACCTTTTTCAGGTAAGATTTTTAATTAAGGTGTAAAGCTTGCATTAGAATTAAGTTTTTTACCTTTAAATTTGCTGAAGAACGCTCATTTTCTGAGTAAATATTGCCCGACAAAATATAATAGTTATTTTCGTTCAAAGCACCATCATGCTTTGTTTGAAATAACGGCCAATGCTCGAGTATGGATGCATATGTAAGTAATACATCCAAGACCCTATAGTGCTCAGGGTAATTTTTTTTTTGCCCTTAGTCTACATTTTTTTAGGGCACTTTGTTTAAATGCGACCGACACTCTCAGAAATGTAGATCTGAACTACGATTCCAAGAGCTTTGCATGCCGTTGCGCCACAAGCCTGAGAGCCTCTACCAGTTTTAGAAATGTAGTATTTTTTAAAGTTACAGGTTCATGCGAGAACTACTGAATTCTGAAAGTCACTTTCTCACAATAGCTTTTTCCGACTTCAATGTTTGACTAAATAATATTGTAAATGTTTTGGTCTAACTTAGTGCCGGGGTTTAAGGCTCCCATGCGCGCTTAAAATTTTAAAGATTTAAAACAACTTTTATGCGAGGACTTGCCATTGCATATAAAAAAATCAGTATTTTAGAATGTTTTTACAAATTTTATTGGCGTTAGAATTAATTAAGCAAACTGGACTTGACGTTGAATTCATTTTCAAGTCCCAATTGATTGGGATGTGAAAGATTAATTAAACTATTTTTAATACTATGCATTTATTTTATAATTACTTTCAAAACTTCATTCAAATATTCAAATCCTATTAGTTTCAAATTGGCAGACAAGCATTGAAGGCCAATATCCGTAGAGTTTGGGGTTTTCATCTAATTTTCGTTGACTTTTACTGAAACTAGTAGATTTCTACTGTTCTGACAATCTTCATCCTCCCAATCGCTCGAGAAAATACTGCCCATTGTAAATGTATGATAATTAGGATTATTAAGCCTATTAATCAGAAAATAAGTGGCGGTAAACTGTCCTCATGGTGACACTTAATTTCTGGGCGTAATGCGTCCCGTTACGAGTCAAACTGGGTCAGGATGACCCACATAAAGACTTCAAGTGCATCGATATTCGGACAAAGTCTCTCACACTTCTCTGAGTGATATGATTTCACGATCAAAAAAATGGACATCATTAATTGCGCTGCTATTAAGGTAGAATAGCATTTGTTTTAAATAACATTTTGACCAACATGTGATATGTGCTGAACCCTCTTGTGCGGTTGCTGCTATATATATACGGTCAAAAATTAAACGGTGAGCGTCATAACAGCTGCAAACATCCATAAAGTTCTCAATATTAATAGTAGGAGTCAAGAAAACAATTAGTATTCTGAAGCGATGCAGAACTAGCCTATGAATAGCGCTACTGCATTTGTAAGGTTCAAGAGCCTGAACCAGGAAGGTTCAGTTGTTCAGGAGTGTCTGTGTGATATATTTTATCGAGAAATATAATAATACATTTATTATTATACTCTGGGATTTATTATTTATGGTTATGTTGACGGATGGGAATTGTCGGCAGGTAATTTTAGCTCTGTTTTTACTCTGTTTGCCTTCTCTTTTGAGAAGGCAAACAACCGTGACTATCTTGTAAAGGCATAAAGTCCACGGAATTCATTTGTGTTCTAAAACTTCAGTTTACCGTGTCACCTTGAAACGGTTATTCTTTTATTCCTATTTTTACTTTGATGTAGAATATGAATCTAACATAGAAGCATTCAATTCGTCTATTTTTCGCACTGCATGAATTTACTCGTTAGCTGACGTGATGCAGAGCAGTCTTGTACAAATTAATTAACTCGGCCGCTAATTTTCGTCCAAATGCCTTCATACTCCATATTACTTCACACGAACTCAAGGAACAAGAACCTGTGGAATTGTCTGAGACAGGCAACAACCCTGGTTTATTTGTTATGTATCCTAACATTGTTGACCTTCACATCATTTCTTACTGAATGTTGTTCAAAATTTTATCCTGAAAATATATCAGAGCCTTTAACTTTGTTTTTTTTTTTCATTCGAGCAAAGTAAGGTACAGTAAAGTTACCGCGGCATGTGAAGCAGACAGCGGTTATGAAGGTCTCTGTGTCTAGTGACGCTGCCATATCACAGTAATTGGGCAGAGGCCATTTGCATATGATTACGGTAAGTGGCAGCCACCTGATTATAATGATCCACTCCCGTGCCTCTTCTTGATCCTCTTGGTTATTTAATGCTTTGAAAAATCCTGTTCTTTTTACCCGGTATTCAGAGCAGGAGAGCTGTGTTTGGGGAAATCGCCTCCCCTTGACCTCCATGTTGATTTTTTGGGCGCACTTTCTGCTCTTCACTCTTGTATGCTCATCACTCTTGTATGCTCTTCACTCTTGTATGCTCTTCACTCTTGTATGCTCTTCACTCTTGTATGCTCTTCACTCTTGTATGCTCTTCACTCTTGTATGTTCTTCACTCTTGTATGCTCTTCACTCTTGTGTGCTCTTCACTCTTGTATGCTCTTCACTCTTGTATGTTCTTCACTCTTGTATGCTCTTCTCTCTTGTATGTTCTTCACTCTTGTATGCTCTTCACTCTTGTATGTTCTTCACTCTTGTATGTTCTTCACTCTTGTATGCTCTTTACTCTTGTATACTCTTTACTCTTGTATGCTCTTTACTCCTGTATGGTCTTCATTCTTGTATGCTTTGCACTCTTTTTTCTTCTCTTCACTCCTGTATGCTCTTCACTCACGTATGATTTTCACTCTTGTATGCTCTTCATTCTTTTGTTCAATTCACCTTTTTTAAGGAATTTTACTTACAAAGACTTACATGTGTAAATATGAATGCTTTTCATGCTCTTGAATGTTTACCTCTATAATTCTGACTTGTAAGGTAAAATTTCAAAAAATGTTTATTAATTAGACAGAATTTCACTGACTTAATTGAATTAATCCCTGAGGGACACAACAACATGAATGTTCTTCTAAAACAATACGATAATCTTATACACATATGTGGATAATTTCTTTTGCTATAATATAAGTTGTACATTCATTAAGTCAAACACAAGAAACCGAATGGAATAATTTTTTGCCAAGGTTCTATTCATTGAGATGCTGTAGGTTTTACATAAAAATTAATAGCATAAATAATCGGCTAACTAATGTCCTGTTACAGTTTGCTTAGAAAACAGTATCACGTCCACGAAAGTAGGAAACCATATTATTTAATTGATATTCATTAAATATTGATATTGATTGTATGAACTGAATAAATTTGACACGTATGAAAGTAGAACGCTATGAATTTTGCATTTGATGTAAAATCTTTCAGCATAAGATCAGCACGAGTGCGATATATTACTTCGAAAAATTAGTTGATTTCTGCCAAGAAACGATGCCAGAAACTCGAATTTAATGAAAGGCCTTCTCCTTCGATGCGGTTAAATTCCCTGGGCACGCTAAACAGTGGTCGGTAATGTCTAAAGTAAAGTCCATAACTTTGAAGCGAAATTGATACAGTCAACTTGATTAAGTTTGGCAAGTCAGCTCACAGTCACCGCCTAGTTTAACCGAATTAGATTCTGGGTTCTTGTGAGGCCGAATTTACTTTAGTTTGCCTTTTTTGGAGAGGAGCTTCTTCTTCCCCGGTCGCGTGTATCGAAGTTGATGTTGTAATACCCAAGCGAGTTTGTCGCTCACCATCGATTTATTGATGGACCGACTCGTGTAAGAAGTCTCCTCTTGAAATTAGATAAGAATTGTTCGTGTGATTGAATTACTGGTGCTTTTTTTTCGGTGCCTGACGCGACGGCTGATTGCATTACAGTCTTCTTGTGAAGGCGTTCGCGGCTTCATCGGGGCGGTATGTTTGACCATGAGAAGTACGTCGCTCTTGTATACTTAATTTCGCCAAATGCCTATAAATTATATATGTTTTTGCTTCTATACTCGTGTGACGCTTACATTCATACAAGTGCTTCTTCTGACTTTAAACATTGCCTGAATATGGACGTCTGAATAGCTTGTATTTTCCTCCAATTGACAAGTAATATCTGCATTGATCAAGCGCAGTTTAGCTATTTAAAATTACTATGCTCCGGGTAAACATTAGTTCGGAAAAATTATCGTTCGGTAGTGGTAAAAGTTATTAATTCCGTCGACTGAAAAGTTCTAGGACACTCAACGAGACACTCTCTAGGACACTCCAGGACTTCCTAGTACAATCACTCAACGTGTTTAACGACTCGTTGTCAGTACAAAGGTTTCCAGAACCCACGATGCCTTCGTATTTTCGAGGGGTAACTCCACAAGGCGTGGCCTCAAGGGTGCATATCGCGTTTCTTAACCGTTTTATCTCCGATTAATTTACAAATTCAGGTAGGAATAGCATTCTCATGCAGAGGACAAATTTGGCCTCCCGATTCCCTACTGAAGGCTTAATTCACTCGTCAAGATAAGACGCTGGCCAAGCCTGAACTTTTAATCTGGCGCACGCGCGCTCCTCAGGGAGACGATCTCGGCGTGCAAGCCGTGAATGCAAATCCACTGACTTGAGAGTTTCTTCTTTATCATCAGTAATTTACAGACTGAATTGTCCACTCTCTTAGCCACAGTAAGAAGAGCCTTGAATGCAATTTGTGCGCTGCCGATTAATTCAAATGTTACCCAGCTTATGATCCTATTTTGGTTCGTAGTTTCATTGTGATTGAATTGTGATGTTAAATGATGTTGGGTCCAAATGAGTTTTCTAATTTCTGAGAATTCTATACCATTATATTGATGCTTCTTCAAATATTTTATTTGAATGAAAAGAACCATTACTAAGAACATAGAATTTTTCTCATCAATATGTAATATTAGTAAAGAAGAGATTTATGTAGTTGATACATATCGATCAAAGTAATTTTTGCACATTATGCTTTCTGTAAAAGTATCTTCAAAACTAAAAACTGTTAACTCATATTCCATGATAAAAATTTTTGTCTCATCTTGCATTGATTACGTTTCTACTGCAGCCTTTTTTTGGTTAATTCATAACTGAGGTTAATAATTCGAAATCACCTATAGTTAATGCGTTACATACACTTGCGCTTCAGCCTGTTAACATATGAGAAGTTTTCTCCTAATTCAGATGGTAATGAGCAGGAGTTCGATAACTTAGATTTTAAGCACATTATTCATCTCAGCCTACTTTATTTAACTGACTGGAACGTCCTCGCGCTTAATTTGACGACCTCTTCCATATGATATTTCCATATCAGAAGATCTTGTCAAATGACACGATTTTAGATCTTCTGTGAACAAGTCACGAAAAGTTCAAGAATCTGCGACAGGCCACATCAGCCCTACTCTTTAGCGCCGACATCACTATGTTATGTTATGTTATGAGAAAAAACACTAATTTCAATGATTAAGGCTAAAACTAAAGTATCTGCTGCACTATCTGATCACCAGTCCGTTTTTTATTTCGAATCGGATACTATCAACTTTTTTTCTGATAGAAAGAATTTAGTAAACATTGATGGAATGGAAACGCATGGCATTAAAGATATTACAGATTAGTTCTATTTTCTCGTTAATTCGTCTACCTTTTCCTTTAATTTCCGGTGTGCCTCATTTACGGGTATTGCTTGATATAAAATTTAAACTGAAAATGCGTTTTGATTAAAAGAAATTTTCGAAGTTGCACTCAAATGGTGTTTTATAAGATTAGAAATATATGGTAACAAATTATTATTTTATAATTTCCTAATAATCATCAAATAATTTCAAACTCAAACATACAATATTCAAATTAATAATCATCGAACATCAACTTTCCATTCCATGGCCACTAATTGAAACTGGATGCATTTAATATTATATAGCACTAGAATGTTGCTACGTGGTGATAATTAGGGTACCTTGAACTCTAAAAGATATTGGTCTGAGAATTGCTGTAAATTGAATAGAAATTAACGTATATAATATAATGTGAAATGCGTTTCTTTAATCTTATAAGTGTCATTAAAATTATCTGCGAACGATTTCTCGCTGTAAGTTGTGAAGATGATTTGAATTAAACTCATAGTAGGTCAGTGTTTATTCCGGTGGTTGAATTACAAGACGCTATGTTCGAATAACCTCGAAGTTACACCATTGAATTTAAATTTAACGCCATCACCACCACTTTTTCCATTTACTTGTAATATTGATGTATTTATTCGTAGAGTATTGACGTATATAGAGGCTCATTCACCGTTCGCGTTCTTTTAACCAAATTTTACTACCTCAGAAATAAATTTTTATGTGCTCAACAAGAGCATTTATCAATATGCTTTAATATTTTACTGAATGCTTCCGCCACGTAAGTATTGCGCCATATGGAAAATTCTATTTTAGATGATTGAAAATTTGAAATACCTTGGATCAAGAATCAATTAAGTTGATGTTTTATGCAAGGTCTTAAAATGTATTTTTTTTCGTTCTGTGTGTAAATGACTATTTGAAGAAAATGGTTGTTCAGAAAATAGGTTTCATTTTAGAATTTGGATTTCATTTTCTCATTTCGAATTATATGCAATTTATATTAGCTGCAATGTATAAGGTTTTTGCAAGTTTGATTTCGTCGTTAGAGTTTTCAATCATTAATTGATGTGACCTCGACTGAATGGTTGTGTGTATAATCATTGCTTCTGATGATCATGCTTCGGAGTTGCGTTACAATATTATGCTCGTTCTTTTATCTAAGTTATTCGAAAACGTTATTTTTTTCGTTTCTAACGAAGGCTTCAATTCTACATTCCCGAACCTCGTTTCTTGAGTGAGAAACACGAGTCTCAAATCTCAACTTAACATGAAAGTACTCTAAACATTTGAAAGTAAATTTAATATTGAAACACATGCACGGTTATGTTTTTTTTTGTGCACTTATCGTTTGTGTATCGATCATCGATTTGATAATAATTGTTTTGAATTGCATACATCCAATTACCTGCTTC
Source organism: Hyalella azteca (assembly GCF_000764305.2). Taxonomy (NCBI): domain Eukaryota; kingdom Metazoa; phylum Arthropoda; class Malacostraca; order Amphipoda; family Hyalellidae; genus Hyalella; species Hyalella azteca. Next base: position 605,763 of record NW_025946074.1, on the reverse strand, counting down.
AGTAAAGATAGTAAGAGGCTGCAGTAAAGATAGTTGATCATTATTACTCGCACAGCCACCAACATGATTAATTTTTGTCATTCATAATGTTAGTTTGTGATCATTCGTTTACTACCTAATTTCATTTACAGCGTAATTTACGACGAGGTTGCGTAGCATTTTTTATGAAAATGTTAATTTATGTTATTTCAATAAAGAAAAATAAAACAGACCTTGACGCCACAAATCAACCAGAAGATCAAAATTACGCAATGCGCATATTTCTAAAATTCCCGCGAAGCAGACGATCATTGATATTTGATAATCGAGGTAGATCGGGTATAATATATAGCTAAGATCCTTCATTTATTTTGATTTTATGGCCAGATTTTATTTATGAACCCAGACTTGAACTTCAACTCTGAGTTTTCTAGCCGCAGGGCTGTAAAAAAGAAGGTTCAACGAAGCATTGAACAAATACGGTTCACTGGGCGGCAAAAGGGAAAATAAAATTCACTTTCTTGATGAATATGGAACAAAGTGGTATTTTTGTGGCTAAAAATAAACGGTGCAAGTCACGATATAATCAAGCGGTATAGGTGACGTCATAATTAAGCGGTGCAAGTCAAGTTATAATTAGGCGGTGCAAGTTAATTTATAATTAAGCGGTGCAACTCAAGTTATTATTAAGCGGTGTAAGTTAATTTATAATTAATCGGTGCAAGTTAAGTTATAATTAAGCAGTGCAAGTTAATTTATAATTAAGCAGTGCAAGTTAAGTTATTATTAGGCGGTGTAAGTTAAGTTATAATTAAGCGGTGCAAGTAAAGTTATAATTAAGCGGTGCAAGTTAATTTATAATTAAGCGGTGCAAGTAAAGTTATAATTAAGCAGTGCAAGTTAATTTATAATTAAGCGGTGCAAGTAAAGTTATAATTAAGCAGTGCAAGTTAATTTATAATTAAGCGGTGCAAGTTAATTTATAATTAAGCGGTGCAAGCTAAGTTATAATTAAGCAGTGCAAGTTAATTTATAATTAAGCGGTGCAAGTTAAGTTATAATTAAACGATGCAAGCTAAGTTATAATTAAGCGGTGCAAGCTAAGTTATAATTAAGCGATGTAGGTGAAAGTGTAATGAAGTTCTGACACTGTGACGCAACGCAGTTCTATGGTGAATATCTCAGTGCTATGCAACTAGCAAGTTTTGGAGACGGACAGCATCAGACCTACACTCTTAACTGCAATTACGAGCATGACTGCACATCCTCTTAAGTTTGTTAATCTAACGATTGTTTTCAATTCCATAACCGGGCCCCAGAAGAATGTTGGAATCTGCATGATGTTGTAGCGAGGAACCACTACCATGTACTGACCGTAATCGCGGAAGTCTACTGTACGCAGTGTACAGTAGATTGTAAATTAGCTAGTAATATGAGGTGCACAATGAAAGAATATGAAGTTAATATTTTAATGGAAAAAAACTTGGCAAAAAACACATCCTAATTTGCACGGATCGTTTTCCGTTAAGATAAATAAGTGGGCTAACCTGAATCGAACATTTGAACCCTAATACAAGATAGTTATAACTCTTAAAGAACCACTTTCGGCGAATAACGTACCAACGTTCAATGACGTACGTGTTACGTCTCTACGCCGTCTCTGCAACCATGGTTGACGTCCAGGGAATGCCAGGGATTCCTTTCCTAACTTGTCTCCTGGGAAACTGTTCGCTGGTACTATTGTTAGCTGTATTAATTTCAATTCCAGCACAACTGATTCTTTAGCTGAATGTTTCCAGGATTCTCTTGCTGACAGGTTGCAGATAACAAACAAATTTAGAGATAATAGAACGATGATATGCGCAATGCAACATTATCACTGCACCAACCAGTTGGCATGAGGTTGATGTTGACGATTATTGTTTCAACTATTAAGTACGTCAATCGGGTAGTATCTATGAACAAATGGACTTCACAATTCGAGATGGGAAAAATTGGCACAACTTCCCTTCCAACCTCTCACGTCTGATGATCTCTTCTGTCTCTCTCGATGCTATCTGACTTCTCCCGCTCGTCTCTCCTTTTTTTTGGAAAACTATAAACGACGCGAGAACTATCGCACAGGTGCAGAACCCCACAAAACGCAAAGTTCACTTTCTACGAAAATATTAGCGTGATAATCCTGTATTAAACAATTTGCCATTAATGAAAATAATCTGAATAATTGAGTATTACAAAAATCCTAATAAGTTTTTTTTAATAATTTCGATTAATATATATTCTTTATAACTGGAGTCTATACCATTACAATGTGCATGCAGTTCAAATCTTGATTATGTGAAAATTATGCGATGATTATAAAATTAAATACACATTACTAAATCATTGTCTATACCGCAATCGTTCATTTTACAATTGAAGTAATTGAAATTTCCATTTTACAATATAAGTAAATTCATGTCTAATGATACACGTACACGGCTTACCATTCATCATACAATTTTGACACAGTTTGCAACACACAGCTGGATTTTTCGAATCGCACTGTGTACTATTGGAAAAACTTGCGGCATACTGCGGAAATACCGGGGTTCTTGGGACTCTGTTACACTGTACAGGTTTTCAGTCCCCTCGTTCAGTGAAGGCAAACAATGCATAGAGTGGCAAACACACTCAATTCTTGGCTCTTTGTTTGCAGGAGCTACTTCTCCACTCCCGAGCGCTGCATTTACCAGCGATAACCAGCATCAGTTCGATTTTTGGATTCCATTATCCACGTAGTACACGAATTTCGTGAAACGTGAAACGCTTTTATTCCTAATGCGCGACACGTAACCCTTATTTTATACGAGTACGAAATTCGTACACTTATGAAGTTTTAGAAATTTTTTGGCGCGTTTTTGTGAATTTTAACGAACGCGGGTGGCGTTTTCTGTGAATTTTGTGATACGAGGCTGAAATTTTCAGCAGAATTTATGATAGCTGCACACTTTATCTGGGAATTTGGGATTTTGCCACGGTTTTTTATTTGATTTAGAGATAGCTGCACGCTTTCTCTGCGATCTTTGAGATAACGGGAACACTTTTTCGGTAAATTTTTGAACAACAGAACGCCGACTCTGTGAAAAGTTCGCTTGTAACTGTTTGTTTCTCTGTGAATTTTGCTCTAGCAACATGCTTTATCTGTGGTTTTATAGATATGCTGATCGCTTTCTCTTTAAAATTTTAGATAGCGGTACGCTTTCTAAGTGAATTTTGAGGTACCGTAGCGACATGCATTCTCTCTGAATTTTTAGATGGCTGCATTCTCCGTGAGTTTTGTGATAGCGGCACGTTTTTTTGCTGAATTTTTTAATACGCTGTAGGTTTTCTGCGAATTTCGAGGTGAAGGGCAAGCTTTCTCATCAAAATTTGATTTTGTATCTATGTAACTTTGTCTAAAAAGTCGATAATTTGACATTTTGGCGCTCGTCTCGGAGCATCCACAGATATAAGCTATTAAACGATGAATAGCATATTCTGAAATAACGTGAATGATTCAATTCATGAATGTGAAATAAGTCATTTCTATGAATTATTCCTGTTTCGTGCTAAATTTTTGAAAATCCTAAATCTTTATAATTCAAACATTTATTTTAAAAAATATGCCCTCATTGAATGCTTCGAAGCAAAATGCATATAAAAAAATGCCTTCAAACTGAGCGCATTATTTACTCCCGTTGGGATGCACGGAAGAATGCGCAACAGAAGTTTGTGGAAGAAGGCTACTGTGAGCCTGCAACTTATGGAATATTTATTACGCATCAAGAACTTTTCCGAGTTGTTCTGAGAACATTTTGATAGCCGAGGAGTGATGGGAATGTTTTGACTTGCTCGGCGTGGCATGCGCTCGATGTGCTCACGTGAGACTTGCTCGGTATGTCATGCGCTCGATGTGCTCAAGTGAGACTTGCTCGGTATGTCATGCGCTCGATGTGCTCAAGTGAGACTTGCTCGGTGTGGCATGCGCTCGATGTGCTCGTGAGACTTAGTTTGCTCATGTGAGACTTGGTGTGCTCATGTGAGACTTGGTGTGCTCATTTGAGACTTGGTGTGTTGCTCATGTGAGACTTGGTGTGCTCATGTGAGACTTGGTGTGCTTATATGAGACTTGGTGTGCTCATGTGAGACTTGGTATGCTCATGTGAGACTTGGTGTGCTCATGTGAGACTTGGTGTACTCGTGTGAGACTAGGTGTGCTCATGTGAGACTTGGTGTGCTCATGTGAGACTTGGTGTGCTCATGTGAGACTTGTTGTGCTCATGTGAGACTGTTATTTGCTGCTCGTGACTTTGTGACTGCGTACCATTTGTGAAAATAAATGGAACTTGATTGTTTAACGATGTTGAATCATGAAAACTGAGAGATCAACACGAGACATTGATCAAAAATTATTCTTGATGCCCACAGCTTCGTTGCCTGTTACCTGCCAGGAGGAAATACATCATTCGATTTTATTTGTTCCTGACTTCACAAAACTCGCTATTATTCATGCAAATTAATTAAAAAGTGTTTACTTTATGAAAGACTTTGAATCATTTGCCCCTGCCAAAGCTCGCAGTGAACATTACGAAAACCTTCAGCGTTTCAAGTCCCCTCTCCACGAACCTCTTATCATCAGAGGACTGCCCCAACAAGGGAATTACCGTCAAATAAGTCTCGAAAATAGCGCGGTTCCTCTTCAAGTCTCCCCTCGAAAACCAGGTTTTCTAAGCAAATGCTTGTTTCAGTTCGGCGCGGTTCAACTCAAACAGACAATAAGTTCATGGTTGAAGTAAATTGCGATAAGGAAGCCAATGGGAAGTGTGAAGGAAGGCAGGCTGCTCCATTGCGACTAAGACTCCGTGTTCTATCAGGACGCCATCTGCCGGGCGTCGGTGAGCTACGCGAGTCTGGAAGAAGTCGTTGCAGGCAAGTATGTGAAGAACTGTGGCCGTTCTTTCAGAGATCGCTATAGGTACATATTGCTGCGTATGTGAACGTTGCGGCCTAAGTACACGTAGCGGCCTAAGTACACGCAGTGGCCCAAGTACACGTAGCGGCCTAAGTATCCGTAGCGGCCTAAGTACACGTTGCGACCCAAGTGCACGTATAGTGGCCTAAAAACACGTAGCGGCCTTTGTACACGTAGCGGCCTAAGTACACGTAGTGGCCTAAGTACACATAGCTGCATAATTAAGTACCCGTAGCTCCTAAGTATACGTAGCAGTTAAGTATACGTAGCAGTTAAGTACATGCTTTGGCCTTTGACACGTTGATGCCTATGCAGATCGAGCGGCCGTTTTACACTCTATTATTGATAGGTTGAGCTTGAAAAGCCGTCAGTGAGAGAGCTACGAACTCGTAACTATTTTGATAGAACGCCTCACGGTGAATTGAGTAATCCGATAATTTTTTAGTAATCCGGCAATTTTTGAGTAATCCGACAATTTTTGAGTATTCTGGCAATTTTTGAGTAATCTGGCAATTTTTCAGTACTCCGGCAATTTTTTAGTAATCCAGCAATTTTTTTGTAATCCGGTAATTTATTCCAGAGGAGCGATTTTCGTGATTATTATTTTCTAAAAGCGAAGATGAGCATTGAAATGAATCATAAAAGACTGTGCGTTGGAGAGTAGATTAATAGGAACAAATTGTACATAACTCACAAATACAGTTACGCGCATTTTTATTGGCAACATTCAACTCCAAATTCAAATATTGCACCTATGTTCAAGATACTGATGAAGTATTAGTGTGCTTGCATTAAAATGCCAGCCTGTAATCGTGTAAACTAAATTCGTACCTTAAAAATATATTAGTCATTTAATATTTTCAGGTATATCTTATTTTGTAAATTGATTGTTATTTTCCGCGTGCAAAATTATTGGCAACCTTTACATAAAATCAATTTAACTCATCATTGTTGATCAAGAATATTCTAGGTTGATCTGAGGATGACTCTAACAACATTGCAATACATTCCAAAACACTATGTGCCTATACTATAAACCTATACGCCAAGTTTGCGCTTGCTCAGTTAGTCGTTGGAAGCAGTCGTATAAACACATCTCCAAAATTTCCTAAATTCAATTATGGCGAAGACTTCTGAATACTCACAGGACATAAGGAAGTGTGTAGTTGAACTACACAACAAAGGAAATGGATATCGAAAAAATCATCAACTCTGAATGTTCCAATTTCATCCGTAAGGAATATTATTGTCAAGTTCAGGAATGATGGGACCACTGCTAATCGAGCACGAACCGGTCGTAATCGAAAGTTAATTGAAAGAGATGTGCGTTTCTGCATGAAAATAGTATATAAAGACCCGAAGATCACTTCCAAGGAATTGCAATCACATCAGGCTAGTACTGGAAAAACTGTGGATGTGTCAACAGTGCGACGCTACCTGGACCGTGAGGGCCTTCACGGGCGTGTACCAAGGATGAAGCCACTGTTGAAGCCAATTCACAAGGAGAAGCGTTTGGAGTTCGCCAGGAAGCACATCGATGCTACTCAAGCAGAGCTCAATAATATATTGTGATCGGACGAGACAAAGCTTGAACTTTTTGGTGTGAATAACAACCGCTTTGTATGGAGGAAATCTGGTGAAGCTCTGCTGGAAAAGAACACTCTACCTACTGTGAAGCATGCTGGTGGGTTCATCATGTTGTGGGGATGATTTGCTGCTGCAGGTACTGGGAATACTTCTGTGATAGAGGGCATCATGAATTCTGACGGATATCAACACATTTTAACTGATAATGTTAAGCAATCGGCAAGAAAACTGCATCTTGGACGGGCATTTGTCTTTCAACAGGATAACGACCTAAACACACAAGCAAATCAACACAGAAATATTTTGCTACACAGAAATTGGGAGTGTTGGAATGGCCTTCTCAAAGCCCAGATTTAAATCCAATTAAAAATTTATGGAGGGAACTCAAGAGGCGTGTTCATAAAAGAAGACTCAGCAACATCGAAGATATTGAAGACTTTTACCATGGAAGAGTGGCGCAAGATTCCTACTAAAGCATGCCAACACCTCGTAGAAACATACAAGAAACGTCTGTCTGCTATCATTGCTGCCAATTAATTAAGGGAGGTCACACAAAGTATTAATTTAGAGTTGCCAACAATTTATGTGTTTTTTTTTTCAAAATGTTGCCATTACTTTTGCTTTTGGTGTTTTTCTAATAAATATAAATACAACAAAGATCTAACGTTTTACTATCCGTTATGCACAGTAATTAGATGTTCTTTGATCAATTCAACTGAAAATAATTGCAGAAATTGCAATAAATGCTTCAAATTATTATATTTCTCAAATTAAATATTTTAAAGCGTGTTGCCAATAAATATGCTCGTAACTGTATGTTATGTCACTGCATGAATTAATGTAAGAAAAAGCTAACGATGCCAATTTAAGTAAACAATTTTTTAATGCAACGAAAGGCTATACGTAGCAATTAAAAAGGCAAATTGTGGATGAAGACTAAAGTTTTTTTCCAAAAAAGTGGATCAAGACGAAGTTTTTTTTTCAGAAAAACTAGCTTCAGTCAATCAAAATGAAAGCAAGAGCAAGAGTATAGAATAATGTTCACTCAGTCGTAGTTTCTGAGCCTAGACCTGATCTGTATTTATTACCAGTTAATAAAAAAATTGTCCGTGAATAGGAATTGTCCGTAAGGAGGATTTGTTTTACTGTAAATAAGATTTAATTGGTAAAGAATATCACAATGTCATACGAATCGACTGCGTCATACGTCCCCTGATACTGCGCCTCTTGTCCCCTGATACTACGCCTCTTGTCCCCTGATACTGCGTCACACGTCCCCTGATACTGCGCCTTTTGTCCCCTGATAATTCGCTAAATTTTTGCGCCTGCACCACCTCCCGATACGGAAATATTTCTAGAATTTCAATTACGATAAAAATGTCAGCTAAATTAAATTCTTGCCACGAAAAACGAGGCAACTTGGGTCCTTTGTAGAGCATAAACTTCAGATCTGATCGCTCTCTCTGTTCGGCATCAAAGAAAACATTCTAATTACATAAAATGGTTGTGGCAAAAGCTCCGCTGCGGCGAACAGCATTATTTTTTATCGCCAAGTTATACATCGTGTTGAGCAGATAACCGTTGCAAAGATGATAATATTTTTGCCAGTATCTTGCAACTATAGGAGAGACGACAGCAACTCTTACTGCAGGGCTGTTCAACACGTGATCACTCAAGGCGATAAATGCGGCATATTGTCCACATAATGACACACTTTTCTATCCATAGCACAAGCAGAAAGAGTACGTAATACTAATACGCACTCTTTTCCGGACCTAAGTGAGACCTCAGTGAAGACTTGAGGTCTCAGTAAAGACTTAAGGTCTAAGTAAAGACTTGAGGTCTAAGTAAAGACTTGAGGTCTCAGTGAAGACTTGAGGTTGACTTGAGGTCTCAGTAAAGACTTGAGGTCTCAGTAAGGACTTGAGGTCTCAGTGAAGACTTGAGGTGAACTCCGTAAAAGAATCGACCGCCGTAAATGCGTATCAAATGACCCGACAACATCGAACGAACTCTCATTTGTACCTCGTCGCGGAGAAAATTACACTATTTTGTTGTTGGTCAATGCTTTAGTCACGGAGAAAACGTTTTTGGGATTTAAAGTTGCCATGTGTACATGAGATTCATTGACGATGTTTTGTTTGTTATTGATGCTTTGATGACAGCTTTTGTCTTCGTTAAAGCGATCGCTTAAATCGTGACCTTTGCTTCGTGCTTTTATTCAACGCATATACAAGCTTTCTATCTGCCCCCAATTGATAGAGGCTGATAGTTCTGAAAGCTGAAGGAAAATTTCCTCGCAGAGTTTGTGAAATTAGTAAAACAAAGTTATTCCCTCGAATATCCGCGGAATACATTGTTTACATATTTTTTTGGATTAGAACATTTTTTCCGAGCTAAATATTTTCGAAGTTACGAACGGAAGTTTTAGAGCTCGAGAGAACAAATTATTGTTCACCGAGTTCGATGATGTAACATGAACACTAATTAATAGATTTATCTATAACGAAAGCGTTCAGAAGCAGACAGAAGTTCTGTGATTTCCAATCCTTTCTAGTAATACGTCGCTTGAAAGATTTGTTATACATTTAATTACGTATTCTTTCCTGCTAAATATCCTCATTTGCCAGCAGATATTTTTTGCTCGAAACTTGCATTTACCCACAAATAGTTTACTGCATCAACATCCGAGTCCCATTAATTTCGATTAATTCTTTAAAAATTATTGGTTTTAATACGCAATTGATTATTTCAGAAATTTCACCCTTGCAAGACAGGCAAGCAGTGCGTTTGGTTCCGTAGCAAAGAGAAGCTACCAAAGAACTCCGTAGAAATCCTGCTGTCACTTAGCACCCCATCCCAAATTTCCCCAAAATGATTTATTTTGAATTTGTTTTCTTTTAATGGTTTTCCTTTCTTTTAGCGTGTTAGAAATTATCACGCGATTACCGTAGGCCATACAATAGTCCAATGGTCGGCCATCCCTGCGATAAATTTAGGCTCTAACTCTTACTGTATCTAAAGAAAAGTTCGTCTTGGGCATCTATTATAGTCTTGATAGAAAAATGGCTTCTGGAAACTTAAATTCAAGCGCACGAATAACTCAAGCTCAGTCCGGATGACCCGGAATTTTAATCGCTCGCTCTCTAGAAATTAGTATTGTTCCCTTTCTTATGAATTGCCTTGGGATAGATCGGCCAAAATATATTCTGCTTTTCCATTATTTTCTGTGACTTTGGACTTATTTGCTCCTCCTGAGACTCGGGGGGGATTAATGGGCCTCTTCATCAAGTGACTTTGCGGAAAAGTATTCCCTTCGATTTCAGGCCTAAGTTTGATCACAAAATAACATAAATTTTACGGAATGCTTGAGTGCGGACGGTGATTTATGTTCTCTCCTGTTCCATATTTTGCGAGTTTCGTAAAGGATTCGCTTGCGGCTCTAAGACTTTTAACAATTTCCAGCGATGGCTCCTAAATGGATGGAAATTATTAGAATAATTCGGTAACTCTTGCAAAATCGTAAGTAAGAAAAGATTTTACAGTAATATTATTTGCCCAAGGAGTCTGAAGTAAATATCTACGGCATGATTAATGCAATAATGTATAAAATAGTTTATTGATGCATCAATATAAATCATAGTTTATATATACATCAATGATTACAATAATTTACTGACGACCGTTGGATCCAATAATTTAATAATATATCAAGGTATGCATTGGTTTTTTTAATGCATATATTGAACAAAAATGCTTTATTCGTTCATTATAATATTGATGCAATTTTTTTATTAGCTACTGCATCGATGGAAATGATATTTTACTGATGCATAAAAGGAAATAATATATTGAGGCGCCAATGTATACAATAGTTTATCAATGCAGCAATTAACCAATCGTTTATATTGATGCGTTAATGAATGTAATTGTTTGTTGATGCATCCACATTTCTGATATAGTTTGGAAAGTTTTCTGTTGATGCTCTTCACTATGCGTTGATGATAGTGACACGCTGCTTCTTGTTGGCTGCCTTAACTCTTTATAAATTCTAAACAGTGGCTTGTGATCACAAACATCGCATTAGAATGCTTTTTACTTATTTTTATGTATATGTTCTTCATTATTTGACGTTTTCCTGCCAAAAAAGGGCAGATAGCGGTGATCGTTGATACTGGATTATTGTTGGAAACGGTCATGGTAGCTGCTAGGTACAGGCGTGCTGGAGCCACGTGAAGGCTGGATCAGTATAGGATGCATTCATGGTAGTTACTAGGCGCATTCATCACCTGAGCTAATGGTTTGAATGGTTCTAATGACCAGGAGCGACGGTAGCAAGTCAGTCATTCATGGACAGATGGAGGCATGGCGTGACGAAGCTCAATGTACTGCAGCGGTCTCATGAATTTATTATTTTTATAGATTTGTCGACGCTTCTTTAAGATGCATCGCATACCAGAGGTAAAGATTTCTTGAGCCAGTTAAAATTAACGTTAATTAGCAATCATCAAAATTTCAAGTTTTCAAGCGCTTCAAGCCTATCATTTAAGAGCATGTAGACAGAAATTGTGTATTCGTATCTAAAAAAACTTTGTTACAAATTTTACCCTTTCAATTCTCGACATAATTGTATCTGAAATATGCAGTTACTTTAGCTGTGCATGGTTATGTGCATAATGATTGCAAACAACAACGATTCAATTCCTAGAATGCGCTAGGAACTTTGCTAGAGCCGACCTGTGCATTTGCAAACTAACAATTCTTCTAGCATGGAACAGAGAAAATGTGGCTAAGCCATTTCATGACCCGCGTGTGAAGTTTCTTTTTCTCCTGAATTTATAATTAAAACATTGAATTTGTAAACTATACCTCTAGTCTATATCGTACATTGCACGGCATAGTGCATGCAAGAGTTCATTTTCTCTTTGCCTAAGTTCAATGTATGTCTTTGGGTAATAGGCGGGTGTCAGGGAGACAGAGTGATTGACATTCATTTGGGTGTCGCAGCACGCAAAAAAGCGCCAGAGTCTGGGTAATTGCAACACTCGCTCTGCTATTAGAGTCACAAATTGATTCAGGCGAGGTGGGTTAAATGCCATGCAGGGCTGCAAAGCCCCCACCCTTAGAATCCGATTCAGACGCCGGCATTGCAAAAAAATTGACTTAAATCGACGAAATTTAAATTGACGATAATTAAATTGACGATCTTTCATTCGTATCGCCAGCCCGCATTAGGTTGTTTCACTGGAAATTGTTACATTATATAGTAGTAGTTGAAATACAAGTGTTGGTAAAGGGTTTTCTTTTTTGCATATTTAATGCATAGTTCAGAAAATACATGTTCTTTCCTTGCTTACCAAAGAAGTGATGTAGTGATCCATGGTTGCGATGCAGGTAATGTAGTGATGATGCGATGTAGTAATGATAATGATATCGTAATTATATAGTGATCTAGTTTTGTGATGATGTTAGTTTCGTAGTGATGTTCGTGATGAAATGATGTTAGTGGCGTTCCTAATTTTACTGATGCAGCGATGCTGGTGATGTATTGATGTTAGTGAAGAATTGATGACCGTGATGTATTGATGTTACTTATTTTAGGAACGCCTTGAGATTAGTGATTCCGTGTTCAACTAGCCATCAAGATTCAGTCTAGTTGTAATATAACTGAGTCGTGTTATTTTCATTGGTATGAAGTCCCACAGTAAAAGCTCATTGCCTTAAAACTAAAATACTTAAAAAATGATTCGTCGATTAATTTAACGATCTTTAATAGGCTGGGCCTGCAGGCGACTCTAGTTTCAGAGTCATGATTTATTCCGTTGTACGAAGCGAAGAGGTGTAAGCCGCGCACGGGAATGAGGTTAGTTCACGCAAGTATCTTACTCGATATAGTCTTCCTTAAGTGTTCTTTATTGTGCAATTTCTTCTGCAAATGTATAGTGGCATGCAATATCTGAAGCTCGCGTGACGAAGGTTCTGCTATGAGTTGGGCATCGTATGTACATCAGCGGCACTCAGACCCTGATTTACGTGTGCCATATTTGGCTCACGTTTCAAGACGATGATTCAGCAGGCAAATGACGTTGAAGAGTAAATTTCGTTGAAATAGCGTTTTATCGATGTTGTTTCGACGTCACATGGGGAGTATCGAAATGCCATCCAAACAATTAGCTTGGTTATCTACCTCAATTTGTGAATCATTTTTTGGAGGGTTTAAATGAAAATTAAAAATTCTTTTCGGCAACCTTTCATCGGCCGGATATTGGCCGCTTAAAGTGCCTTTTTAGAAAACTATTCCTGATACGCCAGTTGATCAGCTAATTAGACTCCGTGTAACTCGCTTTTAATTAAATTCAAAAAGTGGCTAAACCCGTTCAGGCTCAAATGATTGTCATGAAATTCAACCGAAAGCGAACGACTCATAACTAAACTTTAAAGAGGCTTTCATTTTCATAAGAGACGTCACTGAGCGATATTCTTTACTTTTGCGATCATTTGCGCATTTTTCATGTTTTTTAGTTGGCTCTTGATGCTTTGGAATGATTTATTTTACATCTTGCCTACGATGAACCGGACAACTGGCGGATGACTTGGAATGGATTCAATGACTTGGAATCGGTCTTAATTTTTTATTATATTATATTTTTTGTGTCAATATAACTATTTGTGCAAAATTTGCGATCAAAATTTGCTATTTTTGTGAAGTTATACATGTGTTCAAATAACTAGTGTCGGTCACGCACAAGAAATATCACAATTAACGGTCATTGTTGCATTCCAAGCAGTGGTAAATTTTAAACGAAAAATTCATGGCTTACTTATATCAGCCTTAATTTTAATTCAGTAGGTACCATCCGTTGTTATAGTAACATCTAACATTTTTAACTTCAAATGTTTGATATATCGAGAATATTATCATTATATGAATCCTAAACATTAATGCTTAAAATTTTTAATTCGGTCTACGATCTTTTTATCACAGCTTCCAGAAAATCCATGTAATTTATGACGCCAAAAAAATAATGAAAGGCATAAGCATTTTCAAATTGTAATCATTGTAATGTTAAACCTGCATGTGAGACCTTTTTAAAGTTACGTATTTGATCAACTTTCATATCTGTGTAGAAAAGTGGTTCTTCAAATATTCAAATCAAATATTCAATTCCAATATGGCCATGAAATCCCCGATTGTTGGACGATGCGTTACTGGGCCTCGGACTCCAGCGAATCACAATTTTAAGAAAAATAATGGGACAATGCGAGGCATATTTTCTCTTTACCATCGACTTACCGCCGTAATTCACGCTAAAGTTTCAATAGTGCGCATGCCGAGCGAGCCGGCCAATCAGCAATCAATCTCCAGCCTATAGTGATTTGCTTAGCCATCAAAAATATAAGCAAGAGAAAAGCTCCAACAGGAATGTGGATTAAATCAAACCTTGAGTTATGAGACTTGATTGCCACTCATTACTGGCGAGTTTATAGAGCTCAGCTGTAAAACTTGAGCTCCTCGCTGCTCGTGCAGGAGAATGCTTTCATTTATTCATTACTCTTTTTTATACCAGGAGAGTGAAACTGTATATGAATTGGACATGTTCAACTAGTGCTTCCTGAGCATCAAAAGAGAGTTAAGTGTAGTGTACAGTTTTATGGAGCTAAAACCTTGTGATTTAGACGTGATTTATTTGAATTTTAACCAACGTTGTTATTTGATCTTGATTTCATGTGTTGTGCGTAGTATACATTAGTGTTCTAATGAATTAAGTCAACTATTTATATGACATTTTATAGTAACTTTGTCATGTCATGAGCACTCACAATTATGACATATATAGAACATGAAATTATACAATATAACTTCTGAACTGTAACTGTTATTAGCCGGAAATTGTTTTCACAGTTCATAGTTCTTCATAAGTCTAATAAATGGATGAAGAATAAATTTGAAATTCCATGTTTTCGGGCGGTAAATCTTGGAAATAAATTTGCCGGCTAATTTGGATCTCGAAGAAAAATGCGATATCATAATGATTTGAATATATTTCTTGCAGCCTGCGAGTAAAGAATGTCTTTATTTCATTTGTCTGAGTATAGACAAATGCAACATAGTGTTGACGAAACCAAGCGAACTTTGTCCTATGTTCTCAAATTTGTAGCCCTTTTTAGCACCATCTAATTAAAGGGCTTCCATCGTAAATAAAGAATTCTATACCGTTTTATGGCAGTCGTAAAAGCGAAACTAGCATTTCTGGCTTATTATAATCTGAAAAGACAAGAATAACAGGCATTTTAGCCGGCATTCTCGGACAAGGTGTGCAGGGTATTGGTATCTTTAAAAGGTGATTGTTGGAAAGCTGGTAAAATGGCATATGAAAATTAAAAAATTGGCATGTGAAAATGAAAAGACTGGCATGTGCAAATTAAATGATTGACATGTGAAAATAAATGATTATCAGGTAAAAATGAATAGATTGGCATGTGCAAATTAAATGATTGACATGTGAAAATTGAATGATTAGTATGTTCAAATTAAAATGGATTGGTGTCGTGCAAAATATCTTCGCTAGAATTTCATAGGATTTATACCTAAAATAATTCTATAAAATATTTCAGAACAACAGTAATTTTTAGCCATGTATGTTTAAACTAAATGTCTCGTTAATTCTTAAAGAGTTCTTAATGAAACGGCATGATTCTTGGGCTTCAGTGACAGTTAATTCATTCTGCAGTAATATGAACGAATATATTGTACACTTGCCACGTTGAATGCCAGTTATTACAATTCAGTAAATTGTAATAACTAGCATTGCAGTGATATAAAGTTTTATATAGGAGAA
Source organism: Hyalella azteca (assembly GCF_000764305.2). Taxonomy (NCBI): domain Eukaryota; kingdom Metazoa; phylum Arthropoda; class Malacostraca; order Amphipoda; family Hyalellidae; genus Hyalella; species Hyalella azteca. The sequence continues at coordinate 590,364 of NW_025946074.1, read as the reverse complement.
TTCCCACTTGGTTTTCGCGACTCGTTTATTCCTCATAACTTCTCTAATGATTTATTTAAATTCAACTTTCTCCAATGCGCATTCGAGTGTTCAGTAAAATCTCGAACATGTGCTCAAACTTTTTGCAAGACTAATCATTCGAAGCCACTTGCCATTCTCTGCGACTTGCCATTTGACTAAGTCGAGTTCGCCTTTAAAAGTTCAACGAACTTTTTCATGGAAGCAAGAATTTACTCAAAAGCAAGCTCTCCTCGAATATTGTTTTGAACTCCTTAATGAGTTCAGTGTTTATTTTAGCGAACGCGTCTGCTCCAATCTGTCAAAACTGAACAGGAATTTTGAACGGAAAGCTTACGTGCCGGAAAATTGAGATCGAGAGACCGAAGTTTATTATTCTGTTTGAATGCACAGCAAAAAATTTAAATTGTGTGAATACGCAGAAGGTATTTTAGAAGCTGAAAGTTTCAATATTTCACTGTTTATTTCTAAGAATTATGAACTACTTTCAAAATAAAATATTTCACGAAATTAGGATCCGCTGTCGTAGCACTTAAATCTTTGTTTATTTTGCAAAAGCAAGATTATTTTGAGATATGTCGTGGTTAAAGTAAGATCGAAATATGAATAGTATACATAAAACTCGCAGACCATAACAATTCATGCTTGAAAATTATCCATACATTTTATTGCTATTTAATCACACCAAAATCTCACTAATCTAAAACATAAGTTGTAACTATTCATTCTCAAATATTAAATACTTTACTCAATTCGCAAATGCAGTCTTTACTTTCAGCTACTTTAAATAAACCAGACTGTAAAAAATTAAAATAATTGAATACATTTTTCACAATTCACCAATGCAGTCTATACTTTCAGCCACGGTAAATAAATCAGACTGTAAAAATTAAAATAATTGATTAAAATTTTCGCAATTCACCAATGCAGTCTATACTTTCAGCCACTGTAAATTAACGTTAAATTAACGTTAAAGAGTAAAATATTGATTATAATCCTTTCACGGAGTTAAAGAGTAAAATAATATACGTTTAAAAACTACTTTTTAAAGACAACACTTCCAAAGAATCCAGTATCTACAATCTTACAGATGTACAATGAATTCCTCATCTAATTTTCGAAAATTAAAAAAATTACCTTTTCAATTTTTTTAATATATATTTTTTTTAATATATATATATATATATTTTTCAAATTATTTATTCTGTTTATTGATTCGTGCATTGCCTCTGACTTCACACAAGTGTGCAAAATTTCAGATCAATTAGACAGGTAGAAACGTGTCAAATATCAGTTATAAGATTTGTAGTTGAAAAAATTATTTTTTTTATTTTTTACTATTGAAAAAAAATTGTATTTCCAAAATAATTTATTTTGACATTTGATTCATGCATTGTCTCCAACTTTATACAAGTGGGCAAAATTTCAGATCGATAGGATAAGTAGAAGTGTATTAAATTTCGATTACAAGATTTTTAGCAGACAGACAGACAGACAGACAAACAAACAAACAAACAAACAAGAAGTGAAGTTAAAGAGAAGTGTTGTAATAATTGATTATAATCCTTGCACTGGAACAGGTTAGCTGCTCCGGGCAACAGGCAACGAAAGTTTCTTGCAGCAGAGCACAAACCTGCTGACATCCTCAAGGCAGTTCGATTTTTCATTTAAAGTTTGTCGTGTCTAAATCGCTGAAAGCTCTAGATATTGCAGCCAAAAATTTCAAGGAACTTTAGCAAAGAAGATCAGAAGTAAAACGGCGGGTCACTTTAATAAAACAATTCCCCGGTTTTTCCCCCGAGATTCTTCGAATAATATATTTTCATATTTGATTCGAAGAATTGGTTTCCGAAAAGTAGAGGAATCAATGGATTGCAGCAAGTGTGCCCATTTTATAATCATGCTGGCGGTATCAGAAATCAGTGCACCTGCATCTGAAATTATTTCATGTGACTTTGAAAGGAGGAATGCTAGAGCAATAGGAAATTGTTCTAGAATTTTGACGAAGAGCAAGTAAAGTTTGCTGCTTATATTTTCTAATAATCGTATGGCATGAGTGTATTTAATTTGGCCTTTAACAAAGCATCAGAAACTTATATAAATTGCTTATTCGTTCAATATAAGAAATAAATTATGCTACTTAATGCTCTAAATAAAAAGTTAATTTTAATTTTGAACTATAATCTGCAATTCTTCACGCGAATTTTTTATCGATAGCATTCTTTGATTCATAACGATTATTGACACCGTAATAGTTGTGTACGCCGAAATTCCGATGAAATTTGTGAGCAGTTTAATGGCTCGTGAACATAATTTGTTTCTGCTGCCGCAATAAGGGAGGTTGTCAGTGGGGTCTGAATTAACGGCCACACAAAAGACTCTGATTCAACAAAGGTGGTTTGCTCCATAGGCTCCATTGTTCGTCCCTCATTGAAGGTAGGTACGGCGATGCGAAACCTTCTGATTATGCTATTCATACGCGATAAAAAAGTTACACCACAAGAAAAATGCAGATTTCAGTGGCAAACGCTTCATACTTTATGACAAAAATCTCCAAACGTAAAGATGTGCTTCGATTACCGTATAATTAAAAAGAGTCTTGAAGCTGGACGAGATTGCAGAGACTTCCTAGGTTTCCTTTGGCACAGAGATCCTTTTTTCCCCATAGACAGGATAAAAACCTCCGCTGAATTGCATGCTTGATTTTTTGTTTCCTCGTCTATGCAAACATTTAAAATTTGTTTTATTTGATAAATGACATTTGGAATTAGATTATGATCTCAGATTATGTGATTGACAATACTTATAAAAACATCTAATGGGTTGATGACTGATGTTTGAGGTTAAATCTTTGAAAATACCTGACAAATATATACATATCGAAAAAATGTTGGAAAATCCAACGATGTTTATTATTTTTTCTATTTTAATACGGTTGGCTTCTCAGCTCGGTGATCACGATTGCAATTCTACTTTAATATTTTTTCTATTTATATAAATTGTGTTTTAATTATTTGCAATTGTAAGTTTCGCGGTCGGCTTGCTAAAAATTTTCTTACAAATCCCAGATCCTTCGTCCGCTATTCTGAATTTTATTTTTTTTTCCAGTGCATATTTTGTTCCTTATCGATAACATATTTAAGAAAGCTTTTCTCGTATTTTATTCATTCTTCACCCTAATTTTGTTGACAATTCAGGACAATTGTGTTCGTGGCTGGTCTTTTTCCTGAGCTGATCGCGGCATAAGCCATGTCGTTGATTATGACAGCCAGCCATATTGATTGTAGGGTCGTTCGTGTCCAGCGGACATTAGTATGGGACAAACTTGTATTTTGTCCATTAAACATTACTGATCTATAACTTTTGCGCGGCAGTAAATTAATGAAGAGGCCTCGCCAAATTTATGTCTTGAAATTATATTTATTTAAAGTTGACAAATTGGTCATGGATATTAAATTTTAGTTCCTGACTGACTTTCTATTTAGGTTTAATATATCTCCATTCGAATGTTGACCATGATTACCACGCTAGATTTTTTCATTTTTTTTTTCAGAGAGAAATTTATAGAAGTTGCCGGCTGTAGTGTGATGTGTTGAAGACTTAGTTTCTTGACTATAACTATATATTGTCAAGCCAGTAATTGGCTGTAGAGATGTGTTCACGTGCTATTTATTTAATTGTTAATGCAATTACTCAGTCATGCATGGCGTCGCCTGCAGGGACACGTCGGACGGTTGGAACGTTAAATATTCACTACGAACTTTCGAACAAGCGTAATGATTTAACGTCGCAGAGAGAGACTACTAGTCGATGATGTTTAGGGTTGCATTATTGCGATTAATTATGTATGGTAAACTATGTATGGGAAAATGATCATGAATAAAATTAAACTTTTTCAACAGTTTTGAAAACCGTAAAAAATTACAATTATGTATGGAGAAATAATTTTGAATAAGATACTTTTTTTGAACAGTTTTCAATACCATAAAAATTTAAAATAATGTATGGAGAAATGATCTTAGATTAATTAATTGAAATGATCTTTATTAATTAATTAGATTAATTTTTGAGCGGTTTTCAAAACCATCCCACCTCTCCTGCAGGTCTTTAGTGAAGACTAAAAGTTCACTAGGTTTCCATGTCTCTGGTTTAGTTTTTACCGAGTAAAAACCATCCCAAACTTTGGGTGAGGTGATATTTTGGACTTGAATTAACGCTATTTGCTAACTGGCATGATCAGAGCCCCTTTATAATTTGTAGAGTTTTAGAGCTTCGTGCCGCCTGAAATCCATTACCGGACTGAAAGTGTCATCAGTTGTAGCGGGAGTGATATTAGGTCCATTCATTACGTGCTTCATGACGGATGTAGTAGCAGCGCAGAGCGTGAATTACGAAGAGTACACAGCAGCTTTGCCGTGATGACGGTAGTGACCGGTGAGCTGAGTACATGTATGTAGTTAGCACAAGATAGATGTACTCAAATGATGGGTCAGGTCGCACCTTCGGCCGGTATTACTCACATTGTGTGGTATTACGGCTGGGCTTAGGCCACCTGGATGGGTCGCTACGCAAAATTTTATTAAAGTTGTCATTTTTCGCATGCGAGCGCTGGATTATGATCCATCCATCACTTTCAGTTCGATGTTATATTGTTTCTGTTGAACATTTTGAGTTGAAACAAACTAACAGTAAAGAAATTTAAAAAATATATCGTTATGCACGTGACTTCTAATATGTTAAATGATAAAGGGGCATTCCCGATGTACTGTATTATATTTATGAAATTAAAAAATGAACTTTGAGGGCGTCATTTTCGCTTTGATGTCACGCCAGTAATTAAATTATACAAGCGCTTCATTCGTTCGACATTCAGTACATGACATTTAGTAAACGACGTCAGCGAATATAGCGCGAACAGCGAATATAGTCTATATACTAGACGAAATTAGAACTAGAATATAGTCTAGCCCATATTCGCGTACAGCGAATATAGTTTATAAATTTCATGTAATGAATTAGTAAATGAAAAGAGTGTTGGCATTTTTCTCCACTCAGAGTTAATAATAGCAGTCTTGGTCTAAATAGTATTATAAACAGTAGTCCAGAATATCTTATCATTTCCCTCGCCAGGAAGAACAACTGAAAGTTAAGGCCCCAGACGCTTCATTTCATAGGCTATAGTAACGACATTTTGCGCTCTAAGTTTCGGATGTAAATCCAGGAGATTTGATAAAGTTTTGATAAAAATTCTAAACTTTAACGAGCGAGCGTTCAACCAATTTGCATGAACTCTCTGGAGTTACTCCAAGTGATTATTACTAAACAGATATCGGCATGAGTTTTATTTGCCTTGAAAGATCAAAGAAATTCAACAAATGTTGTGATGGAGTTGCTTGCATCTGCCCGCTCATCTAAGCCAGAATATTTGTTAAGGAATAAAACTTGAAGCATGCCGAAATATATTTTCTTTAAGTGCAAAATAAATTTGAGTGCCAGGTTTGTGCACTAGATTTACCGGGAGATGATCTATTTGAATAATTAAATCTGGTTAATTTGAAAATCTCTCACTGCTAATTATCATCGATTACGACCGAATCGAGTAGCGATTAAATTAAATTATCATAACTGGCTTAAGATAAATGCATGTCTCAGAAAATCGTCACAATTTTCAACCATTCCAAATAAATTATCTGATTCACGGTATCGAAGAATCCTACCTTCCCTATTCATTTATCAACTTGCAGAGCTCTCTGATTACTATCATTGCCAATCTTTTATCTGGTTAAACAGTTTTAATTTCTAATCCCCAGTAAAATATCAGAATTAGGCAATGCTATCTATTTCCAGAAGCATAAAAAAGCCAATAAATTAGATTTTTGATGTCTAAAGAATTGAGGTTTTTGTGATAATTGTTAATTTGAATATCGTCTTGGCTAATAGCTGGAACCTTACTTGAAAATTCGCCAATGTTAATGACTGTAAATTCTTCTACGCATAAATTCGTCTTTCGTATTTGATTCTTTCCGTACACGTTGAAAAACTCGTCGTCAAATGTATATAGAATTTGTTTTGATTCAACAAAAGCATGTCATGTTAGACTAGGGGTCAGCCTTAGGGGTTGACGACAGAACTGAAGGGTTAGATAAATTCATGGATTTAGAAGAATGTCATTAGGCTTTTTTCTTTTAGATAGAGAATTTGAAAATTCGATCAACGTTTATTGTACAAAGTACAAAGTAAAAACCTCAACATAAATATATTATTTAACCAAATAATCTTGAACAATAGCTTTCAACTCAGTGACCGCGGTCATGATATATTTTTACCTATTTATATATATGTGTGTGTATGTGTGTATAGAAGCAGTATAAGCACGTAAATAAAGGAGTCGACAGGCCGTAAAAACATTCCGACTCCTGATTTAGGGAAAGCAACCACAAGAACGTGCGTTTCTACCCGTAATGTGGCGTGCGAGGCCAGCGAGTGTGCCGGGCAGGCGGCCCTAACAAGACCCGTATCTCTGTCAGCCAGCGGGTTTACGATGCGACCGCCTCGCGCGTCCAAGTTATTGCCCTCTTTTTCATCGAACCAAAGGAAGACGTCAATACTGCCAGCCTGGCAAAATAATAGAGCAATTATGTACGATTAGAGGCTCTCAGCCTACACAGTATGGCTTTGTTGCCCCAGGCAGTGTTCGGATTACCTGCAAACTTTGTGAAGAGTTTCCAGAGCGCCTCGAGAATTATGACCAGACTTATACGTGTTGGGAACCTTGCCCAGGAAATGATCGTCAGATTTGTGCCTGCTTGCGAATCGCGCAGCCGGCGGCCGAAACGGCCTGGTCTTTTCTTTGGCTGACCTCAACGACTATTCCGGCCGGGATTACGGGATCTGCCCTTACCTGAATCTCAAGGGTTCTTCGGCGGGAATTTCTCGTGTGGTCAGCGTGGATGGGAATCTTAGGGTCATCGGAAATGGGAATCTTTCTGTCCTTGTGAGAGTAGGTTTTCAGTCTCCTCGCTAAATAATTGTGCAATACGAAGCTTCGAAACTAGTTTCATTTATAACTGCCTTCTTGTCTTGATATATGAATAAAATCATCTTAGATGTCTAAATGGTGTTTTTTCGTAATTCTTATAATGTGATGCGATTAGAGTAGTCGACGCATTTAAATTTTTCCAAATGACCATCAGAGTCATCAGAGACTGAGTAGATTACCAAATCAAAAAAGTCGACTAAGGGATGACTTTAAAAATTGTTTTGAATTCCTGGATGCAATTTAACTTTCATAAGTAAAACTGTGGTCCGCAGCCGAAGTAAGTACTTCCATGCATCTTTCTTTCGTATATATACGATTTATTAGCCTCTCAAAACGGCCAAAGTTCTATGAAAGTTTCCAAGACCGACGACGAAGGCTGCGATCTTGGTTTTGTTTCGGTGACATTTCAGTGAAGTTCATGCACTTCCATCCCGAGAATGTGACTCAGTGGCTTCATGATGACGGCAGCCAAAGCTGTAGCGCTATTGCACCTAACTTTACGAGTACGTTCCACATGAGGAGAGAGTTTGTGTTGCAATCTTGTGCAACTTAGCTACCTTCTTTTGTGGAATCTTCAGTGGGAACTCAATATTATTTTCTATTTTATCGAGGCACTGTATTTTTGTTTTTTAACGTAAGAATTTTGAGAAACGCTGTTATTAGGCGTACAAATATGTGATACGGTATTTCTTTACATGCCGTCATTTATATGCAGCTCAATCTGTTCCCCATGAAACATCGATATTCTTTGAAACGAATAAACAAATTTAATATGTATTCTGATTTTTAGAACTTCTGGCACTTACATATGCTTTCTACTATGGAATTCATTTCCTAAATCATCCTTAATTAATCAGTTAATTAAAATTAATTTCAGGCATACATGCAGATTTTTTTTATAATAATAACACATTGATCGGATGTTACATTTTTGATCGGATGTTACATTTTTCTTTGTCACGTGCTAAACTTTATTATGTAATGCAGCTTTGCTATAAGGAAGTTCAAAGCTTTATGTCCTGGATGCACTTTCAACTTTTGCCTCTTGAATATTTCCCCATAGAGAGAAGAATTGCATTTCCACCCTCACCGTTACCATTGCAGACTTCAGTTTCCCCCTTCTTGCTTATAAATAAATAATAAACTCACAATCTTAATGCAGTTTACTTGACTTGTGACCCATGGGAACCACGATTTCTACGTTATAAAAGTACGTCTTCGTGACCGACCGACAATGACCGACCGACAATTCTAAGTATTTGGAGTTAGGATGAATTTGATTACGAACGGCCTTGCTTCTTAAGCAAAATTGAAGATTTAGTTGAGTAGAAGACCCTGAGCAGATTTTGCCGTCTTAATATTAAAGTTCCTTAATCGCTTTGAGTCGCTGACAATCTGGTGAAACTTCCTATTAATTTATGACGTTGTAATTTTTGGGAATTTGGAGGAAAACACGTTATAACTTTCGGACGTTTTTCATCTCTCTTTTTTTTCGTCATTAAAAGGGCAGTTCAATGAGAAATTTATTTTATAAGAATTTAATTTCTAAAAATACTGGTGTACTGTTTCATAGCGGTGTACTGTACTTGACTCAATGATTTTGGTGTACTGTTGCAAACATTTAAATGTAAACTAATGAAATTACATATCCAAATCAAAAAATAATATTTAGCCTTTAGATTAACTAAGCTCTGATTATTTTTTATCTGCAAGCTTTTTCTTGCTCTTAGATCAGAAAATTCACCTAAATTTGCTCGGTTAATAATTATAATCGAAACCAATAAAATAGAAGTTATTTAAATCTTCAACTAGACCGCCGTAGACTATGCCACATTATTATGTCTAATCTCTGCCAGTAGTTGCTTAGTACCGATTAAAAGATTGAAACAAATACTTAAGCCGAATCATTCATTATTGATAAAATCAGTCGATAATAACGATAACTAGAATTTGATAAATTTGCAAAAAAAAGTATTTATATTCTTATTTGGAAATAGTTGAGCACCAATAGTTTTTCGAATTTTTCTTCTATGGGACTTGTTTTTTATGGAACTTACCTAGTTCAATTTTGATCACTATTAGTGGTGCAAGTTGTTCGGTCTGAATTTTTTCTCAAGGCGGCCTTCGATAATCCACGGAAAGTTCTCACAGGGAGCCGCTATTCCTCACCCACACCACACAAACAATAGTCGGACAAGTGATCCAAACAAGCTACTAACTTCTGACGAGCTTCCTCTGAACACAGTCGTCCCCTCTTGCCATCCAGCGCTTTGTTAAGGATTCATTCGCCTTGATCTGCAGCGTTCTATATATATAGGCGACACTTGCGTAACGTACATGCGTTGACTGTAGAGCTTGGAGTTACGAGACGTGGTTGCGATCCTCGGTATTGAAGGAAAATTCGGAGGAACGATGATTCGTATAGGAGGTATGCGTTCAAAAATCGAAATATCACAAGCGCTCATTGATGTAAACTGGCATCGTTGGCATCAATAATTGGACATAATTGAAAATATAAGATTTGGCGTCTTGCTTAATTATCGTTGACGGCATTAGATATTAATATAAGGGTGACCTGACGTTGATCGGAAACTGCGCGATTCTCAAAGAGGCGAACAAGGTTAACCTGGCGTGGCAGGGCAACCCAAAGTGGCAAGTTAATTCGTCGCTGTAGGCTGACCCAGCTTATATTGGAGGAATGAACGGATATTTATAGGTTTCTAGTACAAAAACATCATAGCCTGTCCACCATTCTAATTCATGAACTACAAATTAATAACGAGTGTTGTATTTATTTAATGGAAAAGCAGACATATGCGACGATGATATAAATGATCTCAAAGTGAGGCACAACATCACGAACTGAAGAACTCACGTCCTGAAATACAGTGGGGGGAAATAAATATTCGTACACTTGAAAAATCGTATTTTAATGTATGTAAGTACACAAACTTAACAGGAAAAGTGATTTAAATTATGTATAGAGACGCATTGGTATTCAACCAAGTATTAAATTAAAATAATGCGGATTTATTGTTTTGTACGAATACTTTTTTCACCCGAAAAGTGAACATGTTGCATTGTATTTTGTTGCATTGAGATTTAATTTCTTTTGATAGTATTTTTGAATACTATGCGTCTCTATACATAATTTAAATCACTTTTCCTGTTAAGCTTGTGTACTTACATACATTAAAATACGATTTTTCAAGTGTACGAATATTTATTTCCCCCCACTGTATATTGTAGGTGGGAGACATTATAGAAAATCGCTTAGACCTATGTACAATACATGATTAAAAGCAAATATTTTAATAGAAGAATTGATTGAGATTAATGCAGCACAGAAGTTAAAGTTTGTTTGACATCACTTTAAGAATATTGTCTTTCATGAGTGTTTTTTATTGTTACCTACTCCTTTAGAAAACGTACATTGAAATCCTAAGAGTGACAAGAGCTTGAACCAATGTCTGTGCAAATTTAGTAGAATTTAGGTCAAATCAGACCTTATGAATTTTTAATATTTATACTAAAACTAGTATGAAAAACTATCGTTCTGCATTATTCTGAATGCCAGTTCTTTCATTTTTTTACTGAAGCATTTTTTTTAATGTTCAAGAAAATGTTAAATGTATTTTTTTAATGTTCAAGAAAAATTGAAAAATTTTCATCACTCGATCGGTGAGAAAGATTTTTTATACCGTCTATTCGATTGCTAATTAGGTACAAATAAAAATACTGGAAACTCATTACGTTTTTAGATAGAATTCTTGCTAATCTACTTATAAACATCCATTCCAAACAGTTGATTAAATTTTTATTTATTTATTTATTTATTTTATTCGGTTTTCTATTCGGAGTTGAGGACTTCATGTTACGAAGATAATTTTACAAATTTCAGGTGATTATTGTTGTTTATTAATTCGATTTATTGTTATTTAATCCTCGTCTATGATCCACGTGATGCTTAACCCATTAATGCCGAGCGGTGCCATTTGGAACCGCGGAGAAAAACGGATTCAAAATAAAATTGTAAGATCAAATAAATATACAAGTGGATGCGTAGGTCTGATACACATCTTGTACATGTTCTGGCAAATTTTGGTTATGCTGCGCCGACCACTCTCTTTTCAGTTAACATTCAAAGATTACTATAACCAGGTGTCAGACAAGACGGTTTGATATCATAGCAGAGAAAAGTAAGTAATTTGTTCTAAAAATATATTATTTTTGAGTTAAATGCAGAATTTTTGCTATAAAGTGAGTAATTTTAATGCTGTATATGGTATTACGTGATACAATGTTTCTAAAGTTATTCGGATCATGAAATATGTAGCCCGGCTCCAAATGGGACCAAGCTATAATTTTTCATCTACAGCGAAAAATAAACATTTAAACATATTTTTTAGTCACACCGTCACAAGTGATAATATTCTCACAGGAAATTAGAAAATAATTCAAAACTAATTCTCGGCATTAATGGGCTAAGATATTTCAATCGTGTGGATGAATTCCTAGTGAAATTTAATTCGTTGTTATTTAAGGCACTTCGCTTCAATGAAGTTTTACAACGTCTCAAATAAATATTATTTATAACGATAATTTCTTATTCTCCATTCTAATTATATAGAGTGAACATTAATTATCACAAGCAGCTGTACTGCCTAGTTATTGCGCCAATCACATATTTTTTTAAACTAGGAGAGCCAAATACTGCCTGCGGAATGGATGCGAATTTAAGCACCTTGTAGTTTCAGAAAAAAGTTCGAGATTCTGGCGCGACATTTCTTATTCATGAAGCAACCAAGCTCCACCGACGCAAAGTATTCTTTTCAATGGAGGTTTAAGCCGGCTGCTATTTGCGTCCTCTATTGCGCTTATTATTATGCAAATGTGGCTTTTCTCTTATTTCAGTTCGAGGCCTACCTTGGTCTTGGCTCAGAGGCCTATCATAAAATTGAATGCCATGATGAATGCCGCCAGGCTTTCATCTACAAATTTCAGCGCATGCCACGTCCGACGTTGGTGAAAGAAGTCCGGAGCAATCATTCATGATAAGAAATCGCCTTTGGAATTGTTAAGCCCGATGTTTATTATGAATTAATGCACTATGAAACTCTAATTATAGAAAAATTTTCGTATAGTAAAATTTCTGTTTTTTTTTCTTGAAATTATTGGCCAAAATAAAATGTTTGAAGCAATAGTTAATCTTCGTAGGAAAGAATAGATGAGAAAATTAATGTGTCGTAAAAAATTTTGCATTTTTTCTAAAGAGGTTTCATGGAAAAGTACATTACTTGTAATCGATTCAATGAGCCTGTTCATTTTAAGCTACACGAATTCTTAAAAAATGTGGTTAAAAATGTATAAATTCATGGTAAAGCACATAGTTCTTGAATAACCATTAACTGCGCGTTATTCACTGTTAATTTAAAAGAGATAAGCGCTTGCTGAGGCATCTTTATGGGCTCAAGTGTCTTTTAACTGAAAGCGAAGTCAATAAGCCGATACTGGATGACCGTCGTGGTCGTAATGCATCTCTAAAGGCCATTAAATGCGTGCGCGTATCGAGGAGCGTAGTGCCCAAGATCAACAAGAATTCTCTGGTCTATTTTCGACGCTTGTGTCAGATGGCGATGTGTGTTTTTAGTTTTTGTTTATCTGTTCTTAACTGGAATATTTGATATGCAATTTGTATTTTAGTTGTTTTGTACACCTTAAAAATCTACAATCAATGTTTAAACAGTGCATATAAAATGAAATCTGTCAATTGGTGATTAAAGGTAAGTGATGAAAGTTGCTTAATTCTCAATAAGAATCCATGATACTACTGTATTATGCGATGTTCTGAATTTTTAGAATTTTATTACCTAAGTAATAAAATTTGGAAGAATATTTAAAAGTGCAAAAATTTCTGAATAATTTTTTGTCAAGAATCTAAAAGGTAAATGTAAATAATATGGGATTGAGACGATTTTTCATTTTTCCCAAAGAAAATCAAATTTCGTGAATTTTGCGCCAAACCATACATTTAAATTTCATATAAAATTAAAAAGTTTTAGCTCGTCTGATTCATCATTTATCATTACTCACCAGCAGCAACCGTTTGGCTCCAGACGGCCACTTTAAATCATTCCGATCGTAGATTGTAAGAACAGATCTTCCTTCAGTTTAACCATTCGTGTAGCAAAATCAAATTGGCATTGAAATGGAACGCTACTTCAAAGGCTCGCTCGCAGCGGCCCAATGAATAATATATCAGGCCTGTCGCCTCGACTCCTGGCTTTTCCGGCGCGATTTTGTGACTTTTTTGTTGTGCTCGTGGCGCAACTGCGATATTTTCATAACGATTCGTTGTGCGTTATTAGCGAACGTTTACATACGGCTGTGCCTTAAAAGAGGTATTATTTTGATACAATGAAATATCATGCGTCCGAGGAGTAGGATTTTATGCTAATGCAGGATGCAATATAAATTTACATTTTAGGTCTAGGACGCATATTTTTCCCATACAACACATATTTTAATTCCCACCCAACACGAATCATTTAATACTGACAACACTGAATATTGACAAATAACACAAATATTGAATATGATGCTATTACTATAATTAATATCATGCATAAACGTTGCAATAATTTTTTTGGCATCAATGAACTTTGTACGGAATATTTTCAGCAGCTAATGTAAATATTCTGTAAATAATAAAATTTACGAAGTTATTTGGCTGCCTTATAGAGATAAAAGCCAAACTACGATTCCAAGTTTTATTTTATCCAGGGACAAATTTTAGCCTTGGAAGCAAGGCTGTTCTTGCCGGCGAGAAGGCCGGTCGGGAAAGCTATCAATCAAAGTCAACGTAATGCAGCTTCAAAATATCCGACTAGCTCCACTTCAAGAGGAGATCGGACGTCTTCAGTCGTTCTTGTAATGGAAGATGCTTCTCGAAACCGATCATGAATTCCAAGGACGAGTGCTTCTACTTTGTTCGTGGAAAATTTTCTCGTTTTATCTAATAACAATATAACAATTTTGCGTAAAATACTTGAGTTCCGTTAAAATGTTGATACGTCATGGCAACTTCAAAGGATTTTTTCAGTTTATTCAAGAAAAATTTTATCTATTCATTTAAACGTAAAAGCTGGTTATTGTAGTGCAAATTTCCTTAGCGTATATGATTCTTTGAATTTTTATTTATCGTTCTTAATGGTTTCCATTTGATTTTGGATCGTACAAATTTCTAATTCACGTTTGATCAGAGATCCTACGATTCTCCATTTCATGTTTGAGCGTGAGCATTTAGATTCTACGTTTGACGATACGAGTTTTTATTTCACTCTTGATCGTATGGATTTCCATTACACGTTGATCATACGGATTTCCATTTCACGTTTCTTCACTTGGATTTCAGTTTCACGTTTGATCGTGCGGATTTCCTTTGATCGTCTGGTTTAAAGTTTGATGTTTCATCGTCTGATTTTTTATTCCGTGTTTGATTGTCCTGATTTTCATCCCATGTTTTAAATTTAGGGATTTCATTCGTAAAAATAACATAAATTAAATTCTAGCAGATGTTATGACAGACTCGAGCGAGATCTGTTAACAAAGCATGGGCTTTTGAACTCCCACAGAACTTGTACGTCAAGTCTGCCGATCTTCATTTTCTTGAAAGTTTACACGAGTTGAGCTTGTGAAATCTTTCACTCCTGAAATGATCATCGAGTTCTGAAGCGTTGTCAGTTGCAGTGCAGATGCTTGACACGTGAAAAAACTAAACTCTAACTGAATCGCCCAGTAAAAATCGGCAGATGTTCGATACAGATCCGGATTGATTGATAGACGTAACGTCATTTTTTGTTAAGAATTGCATAGAGCTTCGAATAGTCAAGATCCAATATAAATTTGTTCTTATTTTCTTTCACATATTCCAATTTCACTGGTGCAACACATCGAGCAAATATTTATGAATGTATTGTTCATTGACTTTGTTCGTTTCAATTTAGCAGCAATTAATTTGCGACTTGGGAATGCGTATACTCCTGGCCTATTTTAAATAAGTATTGACTTGTAAAAAAGTGACATGAGGACAGTATTAAGGGCAAAAAAGTTTCTTGTCTATTATTCGCGTAGAATTCATATCCAGCATGAAGATTTCGTTTCGAACTTTCATATCAGTCACTGAGAATGTTTGTTAATATTATATAGTATTAACAAACATATAGTATATAATATATAATATTATATAATATACATATTATGCCTGCAACAATATGGGTCAAAATGTATTTGACGATTATTTTTTTTTAATTTAACAACGGTTTTTCTGTCTGGTGGTTACTGACTTGAGTAGCTTCTAGACAGAACTGACTATGCATGGTGAACTAGGCCGAAAAATGCATGGATTGTGAAATATAGAAATTCGACATGCCTACACCCCCGGACTACAAAATTTATGCTAGAGCTTCTCTCTTGGTGTCATATTTTACCTCGCCCAAGGCTTCAGAAAAAATATCATTTCTGCAGTGGGGCTGATGGCGACTTTTTTCAAGGAAATGATCCTCAGGGAAGACGGCTCTCAACTTCTGCCCATTCGAGCCATAAGCAAGTTTTTGCAGCAGCTCTGCTTTCCACCCCAGCACATTTTTATCATGTCTAAAAAATTTGTTCTTCATATTTTTAGTTTTTTTTTTACTTTTTTAAGAGTTCTTTATCTCTCGGGACTTCAGGTGGCAACTTTAGATATGTTATTTTCAATTATACACGCACTTACGATTTCTATATTTTCCTAGTCAATCTAGACACAAAATATCTGTATGTTAAATTACATATTTTCAATTTGGATAATTTTTTTTGCAAATTCAAACTTATTTTAATACAAAATTTTTTCTAAATTCGACCAAGAAACATCGTCTAAATCCGTTACATTTCTTTGATTAAGGTTAATTCTTGAATAATATCACTCGTTTTAGAGGCTAGGTCAGTACAGAATTACTGTACTATGTCCTGAGGCCTGTATTGTACAAGTAGAACGAAAAAAGCTCACCATGAAGAAATTAAATTTTCTTGGCATTTATTACTGTAAAAATAATGTAAATAATGTGAATTTAAATATGGTTTCACAGCTTTAGTACAATATTCTGAAGCACACTTACAGTGTCTTCAATATAAATCAGGATTTAAGAGTGAGTTAAAATATTGAGTACAGTGAATAGATGGTATACGAATCTTTGCATGTATTAAACAGTCGCTTGAAGTTTTTTTTTCTCTTGAATAAACGTACTATGTAGGCCGCATTTTGTTAGTTGGCTATGTTTCTTAATTCCTCAAAACCAAGGCCTACTATTCATTATTTATTGTAATTGAATCATGCTATGCTATTAAATCCTTTCGATAAGTATTCTTGACATGACGAGGTGACCTGCAGTTGAAACTGTTACTAAAAACGACATTCCCTCCGACGACCTGCGCGTCGAGCCTATGCATGGCAGGACAATCTTTGCAGAGTAATCATTACAAGGCAATCATTGTAGAACAATCATTGCACGGCAATCATTGCCTGAAAATCAATGCAGGTAACCCAATGCTGAGCAATCGATGCTCCGCGATCTATGCATCGCATTCGTTGCTCCGCAATCTATGCATCGCAATCAAGGCATCGAAATCAATTTATCGCGACCAATGCAGCGCAATAACTGCTGCGCAATCTATGCAGGGCAATCTAAGCAGCGCAATCAGTGCAGAAAAAGGACTGAAGTGCAATAATTGCTGTACAATTATTGCAGCGGCGTTAATGTACTTGAATCTAAATCTGAGGAATTAAATCAAAACAGTGCAATCAATGCTTTGCAATCGTTCTGTGCAATCCCTACAGCACCAATCGATACTGCACAATGTTTGCATCCTAATGATAGACTGCATTCTAGTCAATCATTCTATGGCAATCATTTCAAGGCAATCATACTGTGACAATAAGTTCAGAGCAATCATTGCATAGCTTTCGATCCAGTTGATTGTGGTTGGCTGAGTGACCACCAATAGATCGGCTTCAATCCATAATTTGAACTTGCGAGGATCTGACTTAACATCTTCAAACAGCCCTTCTTTTCTCTCATGCGTATAGGACGGAGCGTTCATCAACCTTTCTTCCTCCGGCAGTCTTGATTAAAAAACTAATTAGACTTTGATCACCGAATTTGTCGGCCAAGTTATTTAGCCAAGCGACAAATTTATGCCCGACGATGAGGGATGTTTTCACATGAATATAAATTAGGATTTATCCCTAAATCTCTTATGCAAGGTGAGAGCATCGCAGCAACTCTCTAAATTTTCCAGTTTTTCCCTCCCGCAAAAATGAGTTGAGGCGAAAGGTATGCAATAAATATAAATATTTTTCGTTGAGTTGAGGCTACAAGTTTTCGTTTTTTTTCTTAAATCATAAAGTTCCGATTATCTCTCTTGATACTTAATAATTATTTACAATAGGGATGATTTTTTCTGATAATAATAGGGAAAAATAATTATTTCAGAAAATCATGTAAAAGTATTAGCTATACTTGATTAGCTGAGTTGCAAAGACATATTTTAGCGGGATTGTTATTATTGTCGTATTGATGAAATAACAGGTAGAGCAATTACTTATCGTTATCCATATCGATAATTCATTCAATTGTCATTTCGTGATTGGTACCAAAAATGCCCATAAAGCACCAAAAACATTTTTAATTGAATCCATTTCAACTGATCGAATATCATTAGAATCTAATCTTTAAAATTGTGTGTATTTAAATTGAGTAAACTTGCCTCAACCTATATCAATTTGGCGAAGGTAAGATTATTGATAAATTTCGAAATATTCCAAAATTCTCATCAATCAATATTTATGTGATGACAATTGTTGGACTTGACCAGACATAGTCTATAAGACGAACGTTTCAGTTGACCACACCGCCTTATAAGTAAATTTCTTCAAATTAGTTAACTAGAATATCTCTAAATTCTTCCAATCCGTTTGATTTGTACTGGAGAAAACTGGTCGCTGTTTTGCTTGTTGGCCGCGGGACAAGTGCATTATACGAGAATTAAGCCTGGAGGGATTTTCTAGGCCAAATAATTGAAGGAGACTTGCACAAGTGGTTAAACGAAACGACTTAGATAAATATGATTATTTTCAGTCGGAGATCTTTTCAAGTCTTTTCAAGCTTTCCATCTTCAATGTACAGGATGCAATCACCGAACATTATATTAAATACAACTGACCGGTCGTGATAACCATTGAACTATTGAGAAACGTCGCATGTCACTTCATGGAAGTTACAAGCAAACGATGGCCTCCGAGTTACCGTCCGGAAGCCAGACGCACTGCAGTGTCACGACGTGTCATTGTTCCGTTCTCTTGCACGCTCAACTGACATGCAAGCCCACCGATGAGGAACTATAGTGAACGAAATATTGAGACAAAAAGCCATCGTGTTTTCTAACCCTAGATCGTTTTTTTGGACACTCGTTTGCGTTTTCAGGCACTTGATATTATTTTCAGGCACCAGATCATCTTTACAGACATTGGATTTTTAATACATTTAAGATTTTAAAAAATTAGAAAATTTAACTATACCTGCAATTCGCGATTAACTCGCGATTTAGGCAATTAATAAAATTAATGAAATAGAATGTGTTCATGCCAATCGCGCTAATATTTAAGTCTGTTTTCACACATAATGGGGTTGATATTTTAATTTTCAGCTCAATCAGGCCGTTTCAACTTTTTTATTTTTTTTTATTTGAAATAATTGAAATTGCTAGCCCTATTTGATGCAAACCACGTCCTTATTTTTACCAAGTAAATTTTTCAGTTTATGTCTCACGCGGACCTGAAATCTGGCTCATCTTTGCCGGAGGTCCGGGCTTCTATTTCTATTTGATTTTCCTACTATCCATGTGGCAATTTTATTAACATTATTAAAGTCTTTGACTACAATTTCATCATTATTTATGTATCATGAAGCTCCTCTGAAAAAATTGTGATTATTTCCATTTTAAAATTTAATGTTCTTAGAAATTTCCGTTCATTTTAAAATTCGCCGTACGAATTCGACCGATGCGTATCTAGAATGCACAAATCTATGTAAAGATTGCAATAAGAATTATCATTCGTGTATTCTCTACGTACTATTCTATAGATTTCATCATATTTTATTTTCTACGTTATCACCTGAAAATATTTCAGCTGATGCACACTGAACTGAAATTCAGAAACAAAAAATAATGGATGTAATGGATTTTAAAATAATCGGATTTAATCTGATTTATTTAAGTTCGGACATTAGCGTTAGAAACAACGTCGAGCGTAGCCTCGCAATTAATTAGGCATTAGAATCAGTATATTTAGGTTAATTGAATTTCTTTATTCAGATTTTGAGATATCAACTTGAGTCTTTTAATTTATATTTCTCTTGAGTTTATGCTTCTTTCTGTGGATCATCAATTGTCCGGCCGACATTTTCTCGATACTTTTGTGATTCATCGAATTCGTGTGCACTTTCACTTTAATGCTTACATGGTTGCGTACATTGCTTAGTTAGCGTGTCAATCGAGGCTAAATAAAAATGGATAATTTGTACACAATTTTTATACAATTTAGTTTTCAGAGTTAAGGCAATTATTTAATAGCAGTCAATTCTAGAAAAGTCAATTAATTTATTATTCTTGAAGATTTTTTTTCCTGATCTCAAGCCAAGCTCCGCAACTGGCTGGCCACGGTCATAATTTTAAACTTGAAATGTTCGAGTTATTTCCCAAGGTATTGACACAAATAGCATAATAATTAATTATTTATTCCAAGAAGCCACCAGCAATATAGATGTACTATATAGATTTATTTTAACTATGCTAGATAGAAATAGGTGTCTTTTACACATCACAAGTAAAATGCGTCATTTAAATATATTTTTACAGCAATGGAGTCGCGCAGTCACCGTCAGCAGGCTGGGTTCACACGAGGATCGCGCTCAAATTCCATAGAAATAATAACATTATAAATTTACGATTTTCACACGTTACCGTTAGGAAAGAGTCCATACATATTCGCCAATTTCAGTTTCATTATTTATTGGCAGTAAGCGATCATGACGGACAAATTACAGCGAAAAAATATTCTGATGAAATCATGGATCAATTTTTACTTTACTACTGACGTATGTTTGTTGTCGTTACTAGGACTTTAAAATTGACGAGGTTAGAGTATCCTTGTATAAAAGGCCAGACAACAGCGTTCCTTACGAACATTATGACGAAAAAAAACATTTATGTAATTACTGTCGACTTTTGTAACAAAAAATATCGCTCATTATCATGAAACTTTTTTTCATCGGCGTATTTCGCTTCATAAAATCGCTTACGCGTTCGACATGAGGAGCTTGATCGCGGTAAACGTATGAACCATAGAGCCTGCAGGGCGGGCGCTGGGACGCTGAAGCTGAACTCTAACTCACGCTGAACTCTCTAACATGTTAAATTTAATGTCCTGAATATTTTTCATCAAGCGAAAGCCAAACCAAGCAACTTGTATACATCTAAAATAAGTAAACAAGTTATCAATACAAAATACCAAATTTAAAAAGCTAAAAGTCATTCTAGTAAAAGTGATGTGGTTAAATTTTTGTAAGAAAAATCTTGATTTTCCGTTATATAAAAATTCCGAATGATCGAAGCAAGAAACTAGATAAAGAATGAACGGTAAAGTAAGAGATCAGTTTCAGCTTATCCCTGCAGACTAACGCTTAACTTCACGATCGGTCGTTGTATGCGATAAACGTTATTTTATTCATTAACGTCGATTTATAACGATAAACGTTATTTAAGTATCGTTTTCGATACTGATGGGGGTAAATGGTACACAAATATACACGTGATGCAGAACCATCTAGCGAAAATAGTGTTATTATTATAATTATTATTCACATGTTACATACTATGATCATCGATGTGAAGATTACTATTTATGTGATAACCGACTAAATTTTTATTGAAAGATGTGCTATATTCTTAGTGAAATCATATACGAGGCACCGAAAATGTTTACACGAAAGATCATGTAGATACATGATATTCCTGATAACACAGACATTGGGCTGGCAAAAACTCAGTAGGTACAGAATTTGAAAGATATCATTGAATCTGTCGTTGCGATTTCGGCTGAAAAAATAAACTTGCAGAGGGAAATTGTGGTAGCGATTCATGCGTATATGAAATGCAGGTATTCATAATTCGCTTATTTGCTGAATAATAAAACGTTAGATCCATAAATCATATATAATGATCCCACTTATGAGTTTATTTTCTGTGTACTTGCATTAATAATCTACTATGTTAATATTACAGTGAGTAAATTATTTTTTCTTTGATATCACGTATATATAGTAGCGTAATTATATATACGCATATATAATTGCAATAAACAAGCGGAGATCCCGAATTCCGACGTAGCATAAAAGATAGACAATAGAAATGGGAGAAGAAATATGCGGAATTTAAATTCTTCAAAACGATTTGTAAAGTATTTTGCTGTTTAACTGCGCATGGCAAAACAAACGACAACGAAAAGAGACCAAAATTGCAGTTCGCAGTTGCCATTTTAATAAGGGTTGCAAATGGCTGTTCCATGTGATATTTAAGGTCAAAAGAGGGGAGTGACGAGCTGGGGCAGAGGGTATATTTCGTAGGATGGGTTCGATATAAAGGTTACAGATGGCTCGGTGAGGACGTGTAGTTCTAACTTTAGATCATTTCACAAAAATTACACTCGATAGGACGGACAATGGAAACGAAAAGTTACGTCCAAAGTTGACTTGATCATTTCAAGAATGGTCATTATGTTTTTCTTCATTATTTTTGTATTAAATAACTTCCTACTGAAGATCCATAATGTGAGAAAAAATTTCTCGCTCCCAGGAAAGTATGAGATCACAGACGTTCTCAATAAAGCGAATAGATGTGAACACGAATTCAAACTGTTATTTCAAAAGTTTATTATAATATTATTGACTTTCATGTATAATTTTGAAGAAATTCCGAACAAGGATTCAATATTAGAAAATTAAATTACCCGAGTTCCACGGGAATTGTAAAACTCAACACACTTAGCACACCGGATCAGCAAAGATGGCTTCAGTCCCTTTACTTAACTCTTAATTTTGATTGCAATTATTTTATTTGTAATAATTAAGAAACTGACTGATTGTAGTTATTAACATTAGGTCTGTTACAGTTACATGTTCTTTGTTCATGCCATGGCACATCTACTCCGCTATGAGTAGATTTAGAGGGTAGTACGTTAAGCAAACATATTATGGTGTTACGGTGCCTCGTATGTACAAGTACATTACCTATGAGTAAAACAATGTACATTTATTAGTTATACAGCATCGAACACTGAGGCTACTTAATAAATCTATTTTTGAAAATGACCTATGTTGCTACTAACAATTAGCTGCAATAAATCCCAGAAATTGGGGTGAATTGTATCTTATTTTGGGAAAATCGGTGCGAACAAAGTTTTAGTAGACGTATTAAAAATGTGGGAGACTACATCGAAAAAGGAAAAAAATTAGGAGGATGGGGACATGGGATTCCGTCTCGGCATCCCATGTCGAGACGGAAACCAATTAAATTATGTAATTTCGGAACGTTCAACCAAAAAGATATACAAAGTAAATGTTTATATGAGATAGACTGACAAAAAGCTTCATCGTCATTGGCGTTGGTGAGGAACGCATCGTCTTGTAACTGCTGGATAATTATACTCAAATACAAGAGCCTTCCGAAACTGCCGTCCATTTAGAAATCAGGCAAGATAAAATTTGTAAGCAACGAATGAAACGTTCGAAATTATCAGTCTGCATAGATTATTATGCATTCAGTTTTAAATTCTTAATTTGACAAAATATAATTCGTTGCTGGGAATCGTATGTTTATCGTAACCCCCAAAAAATATGTATGCACTAATAAATTTTCAGTTTTAGAAAATTAAGCTGAAGACTTCTACCATAGCAGGCCTGCAGTTTTAAAATTATATTTTTTGTCGAATTTTCGGGTTGCTAAAATGTACGTGAATCTAACAACAAATTCATATACCCCATTGTTTCCCTTCAGTTACATTGAAAAGAAAAACTTGTGATACATAGCTGTATATAAATTATTTCAGACATAAAATTACAAGATAAATCATTGAAAGAATTTACATTGCCAATAAAATGTTAATTAACAACGCAGCACATGCGCGGCAAAATATATACACGTACAACTTGAGCAATATTAGAACCGTAACATTCCTTATATGAACGCAACATCAATTATGGTACAGAACGTGGCGTCTATCTGCCGTCCTAATCTGCAGTATCAAAGCGAGTTGAGATTTCTAATCTTTCGATCAACGAGGAACCGCCTCTTAATTACAACAAACTAAGACAAATATCACAACACTGTTATTCTCGCTCCTTTGTAAAAGGAGCCAAGAAACATCCATATTATAAAGTAACTATTTACACTTTACACATAAAGAGCGACAACAAGAGACCGCCAAATCACCGTACGCTTGAGCCAATGACGTACTTCTAGCATTGCAATTTTTTAGGTGACAAATTTCGATTCATTGTTGGAGTTTTTTGTAGCGAGCAAGGCCTGGTTACTGGAAATTTTTAATCTAATATGAAATTTATCTCTATTTCGCTGTTGATTATAAACGTATAACATAATAATTTGATTTACGAAATTCCTAATCCGTCATAATATTGATCGTATTGAGTAAAATTAGCATGTTGTGAAAAACATCTTCTCGCTTATAACCTAGAATACGAAACAAAACATGGCACTAGTTTTTGAATAGCGGATATCTATAATGGTGAGGATGAACAACTTGAGAAATAAATAAATTGAAATTATAAGTTAGTTTTGTAAAAGACGTTATAGTTTCAGCAAATATGAGTATGGAGAAGAATACAATATAGAAAGCACTTAACGTATCCGCGTTAACGTCATGCCTCAGGGTAAGAATTTTCATTGATATTGATCAATTTTCCGACAAAAACAAAATTTCGAGCGAAGTTTGTTTGGAAAATGTACAGTTCACATGAATGAACCTTAATGAAAATAAAGTGGTGGTGAACTTTTGGTTTTGATTCATCGAAAGGGTTTTACATTATTTGTCCATTGCCTTCAGAGTGAACGAGTGAACAGAACTTCTAGGCTGCGAGAGTTCACGAAGAGACTGAGAACACCATAAAAATAACATGTTTTTACATATGGCATCACGTATGACCAAACGACATGGCTATGCATATGTTAATAAAAATTCTGGCTTTGGGACTTGTGAGACACTGGACTACGATAAATCGATTCCTGAAATTTCTATACGAAACCAATTTTTCTGCATCCACATTTCTCAAAACACTTTAAAGTACAAAAATATATGCAAAACCTCTATTATTAATAATTTTTCTAGAACACAGAATTAATTTCCACGGAGGACAACTTTACAGCAATAATATTGAGGAAACTAGACCACTTTAAACAACTAAGATGAACAAGTTTATTTATCACAATTTATCCTTGTTGACAATTTATGATAACTTATATATGACAATTTATTGTTGCCAATGAGCACCTGTCCTAACTTGCTCGTTGCATTGTTCTGCCTTGCGTGGACGATTGCGTTGGGAATATTTCATGTTTTGGAATGAGCGTAATGCATGTTCTTGCGTACCCAACCGTAGGTGAATTACGCGAGTAATTATTGAGCTGACTTTGAGTGCTAATATCACACGTACAGCACGTCGTAGAGTACATGTGCAGCATGAGCAGCATGGCAATGCTGTAGATCCAAGCGAAGTTTCCGGTCATGGGGGAGAGGGCACTTTTGCCCGCAGACGCGATGCTCGATGCTTCTCTGCACGGGCCTGGGCAAAATATAATGGGACAATTATTATAATATAATAATAATATAATATATAATCAATAATTTAAGTGACCTTTGCTTGTTTACTTTAGCCATAGAATCAATGAGGATGATATTAAATGCGATTTTGCCACAATAATTGTGATCAAACCATACTTCCAAAGGCATTACTCGTTCTAATCGAAATATATCATTATGCCATATATTGTGAGAACTAATTAACAAATGTTAAAAGTTATAATAACGATAATGTAATTGAATAGTGAATAAACGCTGCAACTTTTACAACTAGATTCTTGACTATCAAAAATATTTGTAAACAAATATACTAAATCTTTTTACTACAAGTTGAATGTAGCGTGGAATATACGTTGCAAGCCTGTACATCTGAAGACTTTGCAAGTATTAATATGAATTAATTTCACTTCACTAATGAGCGAAAAACAACGTGATGTGGTCGTTCGATAAAAAAATATAACTCAGTACTCACAGCAGTGAGTGACAGAGAGCGCATTTTCTCGTCGATGAAAACGTGAAGTCACGGACGCAGAAGACAGACAGACGGACGGACGGACATGGCGAGCACAATAGCGCATTTTTTCCATGAATGAGAAAGAAAATGCGCTAAAATGGCCACATATTTATTTATCTATTCATTATGCCCCTGAGCATCAACTATTACACTGACCGGTGAGGGTGGCATTGAGGGTAATATGTGCGTTGCTGGTATCAGGGCTGCAGGTGTCGTGTCTGGCGGTGAGCGTGGCCCGGGGTGGGGGCCGCCCCCCTGTCGCCCCCTCGCTGGGGTCGCGGCCCAGGACGCTGTAGGCGAAACACACTCGCCGCGGGGCACCGGACGGACGAGACGAGGGCGACGCTACCACGTACGTCACCCCGTCACTGTCCCAACGCCCGTGACATTGGTAGCCTGGAGGTAAGAACCAGCGATTCTTGAGTTTGATGAGAGAATAATTGCATGGATTATTTAAAAATATATATCCCACGTTTATATGACCAGGTATTTAAAAGCAAAGAAAATACCACAAAAATTCACCATATCTTTATAAGAGAAAACGTTTCGGAGTCCAGCTCCATCGTCAGTTCATAACACAAAATTTTGTTCAGAAAAAGTTCAGCCCTCGAAACAGAAATAAATCAATTAGTAAAGTAAAATGCACTGTCAGGTTTCAAAACGGAAAATAAATAAATAAGACATGAAATTAACGCTAGTAAACGGCCTATCTATTTACTATTTCAAGAGGAAAGGAAATCGTAAATAGATAGGCCGTTTACTAGCGTTAATTTCATGTCTTATTTATTTATTTTCAGTTTTGAAACCTGCCAGTGCATTTTACTTTACTAATTGATTGTATTTGTGTTTCTAGGACTAAACTTTTTCTGAACAGAATTTTGTGTTATGAACTGACGATGGAGCTGGACTCCGAAACGTTTTCTCTTATAAAGATATGGTGAATTTTTGTGGTATTTTCTTTGCTTTTAATTTCCTGGTTAACTTGCGATTCAAGCAAACAAGTGATTTTAATACATTTATATGATTATGATAAAGTGGCAGCGAAAGTGCACATATGTTCAATTCAAAAGTACATCCATCAGCTAAGGACACTTTTGTACTTCAAACTAATAACTGATCTAAACTAATTGTACGTATTGTTTATTATTGCTACCTTCATATTAAAAAGTGACAATCGTGAGACGGAATTGGCTGACGAGAAAGACCGACTAATCCTCCCTTGACGATACAGACTGGTCCTCAAGAAACGTGACAGACAGACAGACAGACTGACTGTCCGAAAACGAGATTGACTGACTAACCGTGGGAAGACGTGACTGATTGTTTCTCCGGTCACGGAGAATCCGTTTCTCCGGTCACATATCCTCCGGATATGTGACAGACAGATTGACTGACTAAATCTGGGAAAATGAGACTGACTGCCACTCCGGAGATGAGACATGGCTGTCCGGTCACTAGAAAGCCCGAAGATGTGAGATTGTATTATCCTCCGATGACTAAATAGACTGCCTCTCCGGTTACGAGACAGACTGGTCCTCCGAAGACGTGACAGACTGACTAATCCTCAGGAGAAGAGACAGATTAAGTGACCTTCCGCAGATGAGTAAGAAAGACTGAGTGATCCTCCGGAGACGAGACAGACAAGCTAAATGACTCACTGAAGACGAGACAGACAGACTGAGTGTACATATGTATGTACACAGAGTGTACGAGACAGACAGACAGACTGAGTGTACATATGACAGACTGAGTAACCCAACGAGACAGACCCACTGACCCTCCGGAGAAGAAACACTGACTGACTCTCCGGAGAAGAAACAGACTGACTGACTTTCCGGAGAAGAAACACTGACTGACTCTCCGGAGAAGAAACAGACTGACTGACTTTCCGGAGAAGAAACAGACTGAGCGACTATCCGGAGACGAGACAGACGGCTGGACCTTCCGTATATTGACTGAGTGACCTACCGGAAACGCGACAGACTGAGTGACCTTCCGGAGGACGAGACAGACTGACTGATTGACGCTCCGGAGGCGAGTGGCCTGCCGGAGACGAGATAGACTGACTAAGTGACGATCCGGTGACGAGACAGATTAACCGACCCTCCGGAGATGAGACAGGCTGACTAACTTTCCGGAGACGAGACAGACCGAGTGCCCTTCCGGAGACGAGAAAGACTGAGTGACCTTCCGGAGACACTCCGGAACTGACTATCTGAAACATGACTGACTTATGACCCTCCGGAGAAAAGATACACACTCCGGAAATAAGACAGACTGACCATTCAGAGACGATACTGATTGACAAGACCGAAATTGTGATTCTTTGAGGACGAGATTGACATAATAACTCACCGTGGACGGGAGCGACAGACTGATGTTCTGGAGTGAAACTGACTGACAATCCCGAAAAATTGACCTTCCAGGTAAAAGGACAGCCTCAAAGATGACATTTTAAATAGCCTTCGACTGTGAATAATCAATTAGTCAACCTCGTCTCTGGATAGTCATTCGCTTTAGTCTCGTTTCCAGAGAGTTTATTTGTCTCGTCTCGTCTCTTCTCTGGACGGTCAATCGGTCTCTCTCAACTCTGGACATTTAGTGTGACTCATGTCTGAAGGGGTTATGGACCCCAACACAGCCCACATCAGTCTGGTCCCTGGAGGGTCAGTCAGAATTATACCAATCATTCCGTCCGATGCTCAGTCAATTTCGTCTCCACAGGATGACGAAAATAATAGTCTGGCTGTCCTACCATTGGATGACCAGACAAAGTGATTGACTGAACTACTGGAAGATACCAACACTGACAGATACACCTTTCGAAAGATAACCGGTCCCCCGACAGCCCGTACACGAGGCTGATTGTTAATTATCGAGGCGTGGATGATAATTAATTATATAGTAATATATATAGTAATTAATTATAGTAACTGTTTGAATTTTCAAACAGCCATTGAAACTGTTTTACACAACTCCTGTTACTCACGTGTGACATCATTGATGGGGCAGCTGGTCTCCAGCTCGAGCGTATCATCCGCAGTGCAGCCGACGTTGAGGCGGGAGTACTCAGGCATGTTGTTCGCGGTGCAGTCGCGGTCGTGCCCGTACGGGTAAGACCCGTAACCCTGACGGGTCGGGTCTTGCGAGACTACGTAACGTCCCACGGGCCCACACGATATACTTTGGTCTCCGCGGGCCACGAGAGTTGTTAGACTTGTTGAGCCTTAAAGAATGTGGACCAATTATAATATTAGGAGTTATTTCATTAGTCCGCAAATTAATTAACCGCTTTATGACAGAAAAATGTTACAACGTTATGATCGAACTGAGTTAAGATTCTATGTATGTACCTATGTGATACAACATGGCTTTAAATAAAATTTATCGATGTTGCTATAGACAAATTCAATTCCATCTTTATTAAAATACTGTGGGATGAATAGACAACTGGCAGTGATCAATGGTGCTAAAAATTTTGCATACAACACTCATTAATTACATATTTTCAAATCATCCTAACTTATCATGACATTATTCATTACGATAACTATTGCATATAAAATATTCTCTACACCCACCAGGGTTCCAGTAGTGATGGGTGCAGGCTTCCTCCGCCCTGTACGCTAGCTCCCCCGTCTCCACCTGCACCACGTGATCCACGCGCCGGTGCAGCCTCATGCACCAGTAGCCAGATCGGCTATGGTAAAACAAAAAAATCTTTATACTCCTCGCAAATTTAAGTGTTTTTTAGTAGTACTACTTATAATTTTCTGTAGGTTATATTACCCGGAGTGAAATTTGGTACGCGGCTGAATAACAACACGCAAACTGTCGACGGTATTTAATTTTGACTAGAAGAGCTTCGCCTTTGAGTATCTTGTTCACTATCCATCTTGTTCTTTTGCATTATATGATAAGAATATTATTATTCTATTAAAGTCCAAATGTGTTCTGTAATTTATTTACGCGCACATTGTATACAAAATTTTAGACACAGTTTCATTGATCCGCATTCTATCACAATTGAATCGAATTAAATATAATCGAGAAAGACCAAATATAATGATAAATCATGCAAGTTAGTTCCACTGATTGTGCAACACATTTAAAAATTGGGTAAAAAATACATAATAATAATACATAACATTACATAATGCATAAAATAATAATTAAACAAACATGTCACATTAAATTGAAGTGAACTCCTCACCATCCCACTGTGACGTGGACAACAAGAGTAGCGCTTCGTTTATTGCGTCGCCCGCTCTTCTTATGGTGAAGAGCTTCAGCTTCCCTGGCCTCTGGTTGATCTTCAGTAGTTGGACCTTCCCCGTCGGTTGAGACCGAATTACCCTCATAAGGGGACCACTGCCCCCCACTCTCTGTAACCGGGCCCCAGTCCCCGGAAATACTTCGGGTCTCAGGAGCCGTCTTGCCGTCGGTGTTCTCGAGGCGGTTGGTCAGATGCTCACGGCGATGGACGTCGCGGTTGCGGTGCTCGTCTTGGTACTCGTGACATACAAGTCGCAGGTCTGTATGACTTCGTACCTATAGAAAATAAAGTTTACATAAATTAAATACAAAAAATGTTAAAAAACTAACCATGACGCTGAGGCTCCGCGGACCTTTGGCCATGCGTTTTTCTTCAAAACATATTGCAACTATTACTACTATTCAAAATCAACGCTCACAAAACGGTAATTTTCATCGTTTATAAGTGTCATTTTGTGTACTGATTTCTTGTATGCCCAGAAGCGTTCAAGTATTCGGATCAAATGAATGGAAACCACTTATATAATTCAATTTTCTTCCATAAGGAATAACACATCAAGAGAGAAACTAACGATTGTGTTTTGAATGTCTGTCAATTAATTAGAGAATAAAGAGTGTTTAAGCTGCATCAAAAGCCGCTCCTTTTACATATCTGTCAAGTACAGAACATCTCCAGCTCGTTTAATGGAACTAAAAGCCATGTTGTTGCTAAAAGCTAAGCACAACGAATGGCTGGCTATAAAAGGCAGCCCAAGTGATGAGCCGTACGCGTTTGAGCGAGTTATTAAAACTGCTCAGTGTTTTATAATTACCTATATTTATATTTTTATGTATATTAATATATTCATTATACATAGAAACGAGACCCATAATTTAAATGAAATTAATGAAAACAACTCGTGGGAGTCTCGGTTGCCAAGTATTAATAGTGGAAGAATATAAGTATGGGTTTCGAAGTTTTCAGAAATTTTCATATTTTTATGAGCATTGGTCTGAAGGATCTTCACACAGCCCACCTCGGGGTCTGAGGGACCTTCACACAGCCCACCTCGGGGTCTGAAGGACCCCCACACAGCCGACCTCGGGGTCTGAAGGACCCCCACACAGCCAACCTCGGGGTCTGAAGGACCCCCACACAGCCCACCTCGGGGTCTGAAGGATCCCCACACAGCCCACCTCGGGGTCTGAGGGACCACCACACAGCCCACCTCGGGGTCTGAAGGACCCCCACACAACCCACCTCGGGGTCTGAAGGACCCCCCACACAACCCACCTCGGGGTCTGAAGGACCCCCACACAACCCACCTCGGGGTCTGAAGGAGCGGCCGTGCCGTTGCTGATCCTAAGCGACGTGTTGTGGTGCAGAACAAAGTAACTCTGACCGAAGTCTAGCGTGTGCCAGTGAGGGTGAGCGGTCAACCACGAGGGAAACTTGCATTTCTTGCTCCCTTGGTTGGCTGCAGCAATGTAGTACAAACCCGATTAAAATTACACATTAAGATCAAAATATGATCTTATAGAACATTTGTAAGCGCATCTTTTAAAGCACTGACTGCGGTAATAAGCAATGACAAAATATTAATATAGTTTACTTTCATACAGCATAGATATGGAACCTGTAAACGTAATATTACTAGCAATGACAACTGGACACATTAGCAAGCCAAAAAACTGGCCATTACAAATATCGGGACTTGAATACCCAAACAAAATTCTGAGGCGTGGCAGCATCTGATTCTGGCAATCAGAAGCTAAAGCGGCTCCTAAATTTTGATTGACTAGGCTGCCCTTGAGCGGCTCCTAAATTTTGGCCTGCTAGTTAGTTAGTTAGTTTAGTGACCCTATGATTACTAGCGCTTCAGCTGCTAAGCTATCTCGCGCCGAATGTCACGTTGGGCATTATGGGCTAAGAACATATTGCATCACATGTGTTTTTGACCTGCTAGGCTGCCCCTAAGCGGCTCCTAAATTTTGACCTGCTAGGTTGCCCTTAAGCGGCTCCTAAATTTTGATCGGCTAGGCTGCCCCTAAGCGGCTCCTAAATTTTGATTGATTAGAGTGCTCCTTAGCGGCTCCTAAATTGTGATTGACTAGGCTGCCCCTAAGCCGCTCCTAAACTTTGATCTGCTAGGCTGCCCCTAAAAAGACTGACCCCTCGTCAGTTTCATGGTCTCGCCGCCCTCATAGGCGGAGATGAGTCCCTGACACGTCGCGTCAGCAGACTGTGCGAGGTACATCATCGTCGCGTCGGGGATGTCAGGATGCGGGGCGCGCTCGTAGATGAAGCAGCGATAGCGGTCGTTGTCGGAGTTCGCGTGGGTGTGGTTAATTTTGCCCACCAAATAATGGTTGACGCCTTCTTTCCATGAGCCCAAGCAAACGAGCTCTCTTTCTGCAGGTAATAGCGGACAAATGATGAAACAACGTTGTTGTACAAGAGCAATCATCTCCAGAGATCATAACCATTCGGCCGTTACTACAGGTGATTAAAAGGAGCAACATAAAGTATTGGAGTTTTGTTCTCAATCTAATGATTTTTCATATAGAAGCTTGATTACATAAAATTACTTTCAACTCAAATTCCAGAAAATCTTTAAATTATTGCAAATCAGTATCCTGCTTTAGGAAGAAGTTCATGGCTAAAAATGTGTCCCCTAAATCTTGACGACGCGGTAAATTCGCGAGCTTTCTACTCAAAGAGCCGATACTATCTGATTTGATGTACATAAAGACATCAATTGTTTTACGAACGATAAAAATAAATACCAAGAATATACATTAATATATTTAGTTTTATTACAATATTTTATTTTTCAGCTTATTTATTACAAAAGATTTTTAAAATGTCATAAAAATGCGAGTTATGACCCACCGAAGCTCTCAGACCCCGGGACATCAGCGCAGGCCTGGAAGCGAAGCAGCAGGCGAGAGTCGTCTGCGCACGAGTCAACCTGATGGCGGGTATAATTTCTTGATTATTTACACTATCAATTATAATTCTTATTATATCATTATTATTAATGTAATATACATTAATATATTATAGAATTTTTAATATAATATAATGATAATTATTATATAACTTGGCCACGGATATAACGACTTGACGATGTAATAACGATTTAATCAATTGACACAAATAATCACTTAATTAATTGTAAAAACGCAGCTGAACGGAAACATCTATAAACGAATAAATTGCAATACTGTAACTCAACGACTGAACTTGTCATTTAATTATTTGTCCACTGACGACAATTCTCGTTATCAGGCTATAGCATTGATGACCGTTGATGACTGACACAATTTATGAATTGCAAAAGGGTTACTTCTAAATTAAATTAAAAAAAATAAATGGAATTTCTAACACCGTAACCTATAAATTTACTAGTATATATTAAGTTATAGGCTTTTTTGGCCTTTTTTGTTCGCGGACTTGGCCGTTTTTTAGGCCATCTGGCAACCCTGAATTATGTACCACTACGTCCTGGAGAAATACAAATCGCGATAAGCATATGTACCACTTCTGAGTTAATGTGTTAACCACTGTTTTAACATTACCAGGGACCTAATGAGTCATGGTATCACCATTACCTGTGACACAATAAGCCGCGGTATCACCATTACCTGGGACACAATAAGCCGCGGTATCATTAAGCCACGGTATCACCATTACCTGGGACACAATAAGCCGCGGTATCACCATTACCTGGGACACAATAAGCCATGGTATCCCCATTACCTGGGACACGGGGTAGGCGCACTCCTGCAGGTTGCGCGAGTAGGTGAAGGTGAGCGGCCCCCTGAAGGGACAGGAGACGGGGGAGGCCGACAGGCGGAACATGGAGAAGAGCATCGCGTCGCCGGTGATGCCGTGACACAGCGACTGCAGGTCTTGGTTTTGTGGATCACAGTACGCTGAGGGAATGGTTTGTCAGGGGTTAGTTTTGTGGGTCACAGTACGCTGAGGGAATGGTTTGTCACGGGTTAGTTTGAGGATCACAGTACGCTGAGGGAATGGTTTGTCGAGGGTTTCTTGTTATTAAGAGTTATGGAAGAACTGAAATAGATCTTTACCTGTGGGCTGATTTATCATATAAAATTGATTGATTATAATAGGATGGTTTCTGGCGAGAAACAAAATGTTATTCATTTCCAAAGGAATACGAGAGCATAAAACCTGGAAACTTAAAGCCTTAATAATCCGATTAAATTAATTCTATAACGTTGATACAGTCTGGCTTTAAAATACGATAGATTACTGCGATCAATACTCACATTCCTTGTATTGGATGACATTTCGATGCTTCATGTTGATCACCATGCACTTGTAGCACGAGTATTTCCTGCAAAATAAGAATTTTATACATGAAAAATGTCAAAATATCACTCACCATGTACGACGTTTTCCATATAACTTATAGCAAATGCATTTTTGTTTTGAAAAATGATCAAAATTCACCGCCAAGTCGCAAAATAATTCATTACGGGCATTTACTCAATAGGATATCATAATATATCACTTTCGTATTTTAAATGGACTGAAAGTCATGAAGTTGGAATGATTTGTGGTATTGGATAGATTTTGAGATCAATTGATCGGGATCCGAGGTACAAGATGAGGAGCAAGCGGTACAATTATAGGATATGACCATGAGACGAAACTTTCATACGTACTAATGCGAGAATAATTGATAAATTTATGGGTTATCTTAATGGAACGTAAGATAATCTTTATTGTACTGTGACGATTTGACAAAGTACTATCCTTCAAAAGAATACATGCCACGCCCAGATATCCTTCAAAAGAATACATGCCACGCCAGATATCCTTCAAAAGAATACATGCCACGCCAGATATCCTTCATAAGAATACATGCCACGCCAGATATCCTTCAAAAGAATACATGCCACGCCCAAGTATCCTTCAGAAGAATACATGCCACGCCCAAGTATCCTTCAGAAGAATACATGCCACGCCCAAGTATACTTCAGTAGCATGCATGCCACGCCCAAATATCCTTCAGAAAAATACATGAATAGCATATGTATGCGTTAAAATATATGATATGCTCAGGTATCCTTAAGAAGAATACACGCCACGCCCAGATATCCTTCAACAACATCAGTCTAGTAACAATGGAAAGCCAAGCGCAGAAAAAAAGACTACGAGAAAGATGAAAGTGAAATAATTTGGTTAGTCATACAAGATTAATTCTCTCCCACGCAAAATTTACGTGAGCATTGTAATGAACCTTTGTTATTGCAAGTGCTCGTGAAGAACAATTCTATTATGCTCGAGAGGGTTTCGAGAAACGCGAGCGGCATTCTTTAAAAAACTAGCTGATCTCTTCAGCAAGCGCTCAAGGATTACTGTGAGCTTAGAACAATGAATATTGGATGGAGATTCTAGAATTTTGCCAGAACTGGATTAGACGTCAGACTTGACGCAAACGGTGACTTGAGAAGCCCGCTGAAACGCAATCGCGGTGAAATGTAGAAACGATGCAAGCC
Organism: Hyalella azteca; assembly: GCF_000764305.2. Taxonomy (NCBI): domain Eukaryota; kingdom Metazoa; phylum Arthropoda; class Malacostraca; order Amphipoda; family Hyalellidae; genus Hyalella; species Hyalella azteca. The sequence goes on along the minus strand of NW_025946074.1, from coordinate 555,036 downwards.
GCGTCGAGATAGCCATAAAAAGTTTTTGAATTCCTAAGAGCTATTTCGAGAAGTTTTCCCTCATAAAAATCATTCATGAGGCACATGGAGGGTTGCGATACACTCAACACTTTCCAGAGTACGGCAGTAAAATGAGCGGGATTCTATAGCAACAAACTTGCTGTGAAATTATTTTCCGAGAACAGCGACTATGAAGCTTTTTCTACTATTTCGCTAATATAACGTGAAATAGTACGATGCTGAAAAAGAAAAGTATTTAATTATCACACAGGATTGTATTTTGAACTATTATAATACAGGATTGTATTGTATTAGTAACACACACGTCACGACCAGAATTTATTTCCGGCATAATAGCACTCATCTCATTGTTATCACAAACATTTTACACCAGCAGGTTAACCCGGCAAAGCTCGAGATACTTCATGTTTGCAACACGTAAATCCCGTTATTCCACTGCACCTATCTTGAATCCATCCATCCTGCTCGTCATCCTGAATCCCATTGTTCCAAGTCATGTAATCTCGAATGCAGTGAACATTCTTGACACAGTAGTAGATAAATTGATGCGGTGCCTGTTAGAACCCATATTCAGAATGAAACTTCCGTTCAAATCAGAGTTCTAAATAAGAACGAAACCGTTTCTCACACAATACAAAAATTAAATTGTCATTTAAAAGAGTAAAACTCATTTATAATTGTTTGAATAAAACTGCCTCAACCTCACGCTTAAGTATGAAATTTCTTCCCAGGTCATTTCACGATACGAAAAATATCGTGGATATACGCGACCGAAATAGGCCCCATAAACTTCATCAAAATTATGTACACAAATTTTTTTTTTCGTACTCGAATCGACTTGATCAGTCTAGAGGTAAGGTGAGTACAGGGGCATTTAATGAAATTGGAATGGTCTCGTGTACATATTTCAGTATAAAGGGCAGCAATGGAACACCTTTATTTTAATCTTTAACAGCCGTTCGTTACACAAAGAGAGATGAAAGAGGCTGTTCAAATAGCGATGCACTTTCTATCTTTTTGTGGGTCATCCTGACCCAGTTTGGCCCGGCAAAAGGCGTAAAAGTGCTACGTTTCCTCTCTGCAAAGGCTAGGGGTATGTGCATCGGTATCTTGTCACCATTACCTATTCATTTATCACCGTGACCAATTCATTTATCTGAATGGGTGACATTCATTCGAGATTTAACGTGCAATAGAACGATGCTAAAATAATGAAGTATTGGAAATGGAAAGAAATAAGATGCTAAGTCATGCCTAGCAATGCTTGCGACTCCAACGATCTAATGTCCGCAGCGACAGGACGCGAGGCGGTGACGAATGATCCAGTAAGAGTGAGTGAATATTTTGTTGTGATCGAATATTTTCCTTGTTTTGACCAGATTTTGCAGTTTTGCAACAGTGCGAATTCTTTCATGACAACAGATGGTTGTATATTTTATTTTCTAGCTCGTAATTCAGGCAAATGTTGTCTGTGAATATTAATTAAAGGAGCGATTGAATTTAATGACCATCTTAAAAGGCAGGTTATCATTGGCCCTATGAACGTCATCATTCGCCCCGTGAACGACATTGTACGTTAAATGTACGCTAGCAAATTTGAAATCACGAGCACGGTACTTCTAGGGCGTCGGTTCTCCCTGATACTAATAATATGGTACCTGTCATATACCCGACATTAGAGGACTACCCAAGATACTTACTCGTCATTGGAGTAAGACTCCTCCTGATAATAAAGTAATAGGATTACCCCGGATACTTACTCGTTATTGGAGTAAGAATCCTTCTGATAATTAAACTAATAGGATTACCCAAGAAACATACTCGTCATTAGAGTAGGACTCTTCCTGTACGAGGTATCTGTTGTTGTGGCCTTTCTCAATGCAGCGGCCGATGTTGGAGAAGTTGTGCCGCGATATGATCACTGGGCCGAGATGGGCTCTGTCTGACTGGAACCATTCGCCTTGCCATTCTGACGGCAGCTCACACCCGTCAAAATCTGGGCAGAAAAATCGTACATTTTATTAAGACGTTAATACGTATATTAAAAACGTCTTTCAAAGAGAAACTGTCGTTGAATTATATGAATATTTGCAACTTATTACATTAAGTGGTTAATACGTGTTTTTTGATGTGGCAATAGCATTCAAGTGTAAAACATATCATTAATAATGGAGCAAACGATTATTTATTATATAACAGCTACACTTACAGGTCACGGTAATATCATGGAGATAAGGACAATTTTCGAAAGTAATTGTTATTAATGGTCCTTACATATAACGCCTTGAACATCGAAACATAAAATTATTTCACACGGAAAAATTTTCGAGCCCGAAAAATTTCAGTACGAAAAATTAGTAACGAAAGGAATGTTCGATAAAGTAAAAAAAAACTTTTCAAATCTTACCAATCCAATACTCAGTACGACATTTCTCCTCAATTTCGGCACAGATCAAGCAAAGCTAAACAAAATTAAATTGAGGGGAAAACCTAGAAACATCTAGTTAGAAAGAGCTCGTTTCTAGGAAGCATTCAGCACATTGAATCGAGTAGAATTTCATTAGGTCTCGACGAAGTGGAGTCGTTCTTTAAATCGTAACGAGGGATGTGAGCCGTGAAAAACCCACGTAATTTGTTCACTGAATACACGTCTTGTGCTCGCGTAAGAGCGGCTTTTGTGCTGCGACTAATTTGAAGACCAACCACGCAGCGGGTTTTAGAAAGTCCTTTAATTCCCCTAGTAGATGAGCAATCATCCTTACTTTCAATTGCATCCGCATTAGAACCTCTCAAAATTCCCTCTTTGAAGCACGCAAACTCGGGAACATACAGCGAGGTTATAAGCAGAATTAGTTGATCATCTCTAAAATTATTATACAAATTAAAACGAATAGTTTTAAGTTTATGGTCAGAGGTAATCCCTGTTATTTGAAATAATACAAACATGTGCAGGAGTAAGTGGGTAATATACACACTGGAAACAGACGGTTAAACTTGACAAAAAAAGTTTTTTTCGTATAGTTACATACGAATAATTAGAATTATTATTATACTGGTAAATAGGCACAAAATAAACGCGTCTATTGCTCTATATGGGAACTGGACACGGAGGGTTAAATTATCTTCTTGTAGCGAATTTCCAAAATTTCACTAAGGCCAGGAAACGGGCGAGGCAATCATAAACGGCTCATGCTTGAGCCCTTAAAGTGAGCCAGCGACCTGACGAATATTCGGGACCGATACTGAAGACGGGCCAGCGTCTCGAGATGAGCCCCTTAAGGCAGGCGCTGTAGCCCCGCATGCGTTCACACAATAACGGAATTTCTCGCACGAAATGAACCAAGCTTCTCAGCTATACACTAGGATAAAGGAAAGATTTCATTTTGCTCTTGTGTGGGTCATCTTGACTCAGTTTTGCTCGGGAAAAGGCGTATCAGTGCTACGTGCAGAAAGTTATTAGCTATTAGGGCAACTCGACCCATTGATTTTTCTGAGTGTACCAACTGTACAGCCGAAATTGTTTCCTTGTAATGAAGCATGAAATAAAAAATTTGGAATAAGACACTATGAATTTTCCCTTTACTACGTACGCCAAGGAATTTTCATTTGCGATTAACTTCAATTATTTTTTTTAATTTACAGTACCAGATTGTTCACAGATGTTACACGACGAAAAGTATTTAGCAGAAAAGTCAAACTCTTTCATTTAGAATTTATTCCTCTGAATTTCGATAGTGTTTCGAATCGGCTTTGGCAATTACTAAGGTTTTGCAAGTTTAATGAGAACGACACATGCCAGTTCATGTCGAACTAGTGTCGTCAATTACAGGTTTGGAGAAAAATCTTTTCAGCGTTCATTTATTTACGGAAAACTCGAAAGTCTTTCACTAATAATTAACTATATAGAAAGTGCTTTGTACAAGCACTAAAAATTCAGTGCTTTTTATATGAAATTTAGAAAGAAAAAATCTACAAAGAATAGATGAAAATGTTGAGTACAAACAAAATTCAAGGTGCGTGCAGAGAATTTTTTGAATGCATAATAAATGAAAAAAAAATCAGAGGATGAACGAATAAAATATTAGGGCGAGGGTATCAAACTGTTACTGGAAATAGGTCGAGGCACTGGATGATATTTGAAGTAGGTTGAGGCGCTGGACGATGCTGAAAGTAGATTGAGGCGCAGGACGATGCTGGAAGTAGGTTGAGGCGCTGAATGATATTCGAAGTAGGTTGAGGCGCTGGATGTCATTAGAATTATGTAGAAGGCGCTGGACGATGCTGGAAGTAGGTTGAGGCACTGGATGATATTAGAATTAGGTAGAAGGCGCTGGACGATGCTGGAAGTAGGTTGAGGCGCTGAATGATATTAAAATTATGTTAAGGCGCTGAATGATATTCGAAGTAGGTTGAGGCGCTGGATGTCATTAGAATTATGTAGAAGGCGCTGGACGATGCTGGAAGTAGGTTGAGGCTCTGGAACCACGAGCGAATAATTCAAGCCGCAATTAGGTGAGACCGTCGCGCAGTGCGGACCAAATACTTTGATCCAGGCGAGGATGAAGAGGATATACCGCAAAGCCTTAAGTCTTCCCGGCACACACTCTGTTTTATAACGCGTACTAAGTGCATTAAGTAAAGCGAACCGTTCACTCCGGCTGTAGCTGTTAGCGCTATAGTCTTGAGCTCAGTAAAGCTTCACAGTTGCTTTAAGGTAGGAGCTTTTGTAGATATTACACTTTCAAAATGAATAGAAACAGTATATAAACTTGCCCAAAATTGTTTGTCCATATTAGAACACACCAATCTAATTTCGAGGATAAATATGGCACACAGCAAAATATGGTGTGGAAATTAGGCAGAATTTATTTCGTCTATTCACAGATTCATCTTTTACACATTATATTATCGGGAAGATTGAACATTAACACCAATGAGCCATCAACTGGCATTGTAATTATGTGAATTTATTCATTTAGTCCTATGAAAAAAATGTAACCGCAATCACAAGTCTACGGAATTGAGTCCACAGATTTAATTATTTTGACAATAAAACTCTACGGGGTTTACTCCACGTATTTAATTATGTTTCACATTCAGATGTAAACATTATATTACTCATTGATGCCCATTAATCCTTCAATAAATTAAAACGCGCTTATTTTCGTTTATGCTCCACGGATTACTCACTAAATTCTAAGTTTATTAACGGAAGAAGAAACGATAACAACAGCTTGGTAGCCTACATGGCTAGAGCTGGCAGTTCAGGAGCCAAACAAGACCAATATAGGAGGCACGGCATCAGGGAAAGCTGAGCACTAAATTAGCAAGGGGTCGTAATGGGACACCTAAGGTGCTAAATTGAGACATCCCGACGACAGTGAGAATGTTACGGCAGCGACAAATAACTCCACATGGGAAATAGCCTGGGATGAACTCGTTGCGGGATGTATCAATATAATCTATATGCATCAACAAAAGAAAAATTAGACTAAACATGCTCTCAAGTTTTGAAATTTTTGAAAGCGGCTTATATCTAGTTGAAAAATTAGATGATGAGATAGTGAAAGTGGAGTAATGACGAAAAGATCAAGCGAACACAAATTTCAACTTGAACTCGTAATAGCCTTGCCATTTATTAAGAACGTGCTAATATATTAACAAAACGAGATAAACACGTATATTGTATAATTAATAACAGTTTCATACTTTATATAATTATATAAGGGGATGATAATTAAGCAGAATTTGTGCACCATGAATATCCTTCAATTCGGGCTTGGAATAAATTAGATAGAAAAATATGAAAAATGAACTCTGAAACGGAGGTTTAAACAGATGTTTGAAGCGGAGGTTAGAAATGATGGTTAAAAATGCATGTTTAAACAGAATTTTGACACACAGGTTCGTGAGGAGGTTCAAAATCGAGCTTTGATACTAAACTTGCGAAGTTTAAAATTGAGTTTTGAAGAGGAAGTTTGAAACTAGAGGATTGCAACGAAGGCCTAAAACAGAGCGAATGTTATGCCTATTTGTCTTGCCTCTGAGCTATGCGGGCTGTTGTGCTCTCGGTGACAGGGTAGCAGGAGGTTTAGGATAACTCTGACACGTAGCATGGAGCAAGTAGGTTTAGGGTAACTCTGACACGTAGCATGGAGCAAGTAGGTGTAGGGTAACTCTGAAACGTAGCATGGAGCAAGTAGGTTTAGGGTAACTCTGCAACGCAGCATGGAGCAAGTAGGTTTAGGGTAACTTGGCACAGCAGAATGGATTAGAGCAACATCTCAGGGTAGCAGTGTGCACATATATTTAGGGTAACTCAGCATCGTAGAACGCAGCTGGCCGATTCAGGGTCGTAGGAATCTACTCGCCCACGGTGAGGCAGGGGGCAAGTATATTCTGGGTATCTTCGCGCCGAGGCACGGAGCAAGTTTTAAGAAACTTGCAAGTGTTGAATCCAGCAAGTATTTCAATAAATTCTTAAATACAGCGAGTGTTCAAGAATTTTTTGAAATATAATATATAATATTGTACTTGTTTACCTTAAGTGCAATATTATATTGTCGTGCTGAAAAAACAATGAATCTAATACACTGAATAAGTCATGAAAACATGGAATGAATGTACTCGTTTATTTCGCGCAATGAATTAACTTTACTTCGATTTAAATTAAATAAAAATGCCAGAATAAAGTTGCTATAATCCTATCGCAAAGCGCTTAACCTGCCTGCTGGGAGTCAAATGTTCTCTACTTCACACACAAAACCAAATAAAAATCTTATAAGAACGCATGAATAATATTTAAACTATTATTTACGTCTGAAAAGATGAATTTGTAAAATTAAGAAACATCACTTATGTTCATGCAAATGTTTTAATTTCATACTTGAGCATTAGCATTTTATGACTTAGAATCACAGACATACGCTGATCGTTAAACATTTTAAGAATAATGCCTTAGTATGACGTATGAACATCACACCTGAACTTTCAAGGAGTTCGAGAGTTCATAATAATACCACAATATGACGTATGAACATCACATCCGAACTTGAGTTCAGGAGTTCATAATAATACCACAATATGACGTATGAACATCACATCCGAACTTGAGTTCAGGAGTTCAGAATAATACCACAATATGACGTGTGAACATCACACCCGAACTTAAGAGGAGTTCGAGAGAGAAGATGAAGAGCAGAAGCGGCTTATCGGCATCAAACATTTCGGGTCGTTAGCACAGCTCAAGGGAAAGCCAGGGGCGTCTAGCACGTTCACTTTAACCTGACCCAAACTTCGTTTTTATTGGTAAAATGAGTCCCAGCCGTAGAAAAATAATGCATAAGTAAACAAAACTAAACAAAAACAGGGATGGCGTCGGAAGAAAGATTAATCAATACATTTACGAGTGATTTAATACGAATGAACGCATTGCGACGCAGTTACGCTGAGGGAGGATTGGTAAGCGTTGGGTGTGAACGCAGGCAGCGGTCCAGGAGCGCTTAGGGCAGCTTTTACGGAGCTCCAGCATTTTATGAGCCAGCAACTAGCAATAGAGATGTGCTGAGTAAAGATTCCGAGGGACAAGGTGAGCGAGATATGAAGCTCTACACACTTCAAGCGAGATTTATAGCGACTGTGAAGATCCATGAAAACTTTTCCGAGTCTCGAATAAGTTATCGTACATCAGTAAGTTGAGTAAATATGAATTTAGTGAGTAACAGTTCGCTGAAGCCGCTGTTGTTGAATTTAAACAATATATATTGCCGCTGAAACGTCTTCATCCTCGTAACTATCAAACTTAAAATATGTTAAGCTCATACTCGTACTTTAGATTACTAGTGCACAGGATTCTTGCAATGTAATTTTCATGGCTCCGAACGAGGGTAATATTCTACAGATAAACAGAAGTTCATTTATCACCGCAGTTCCAATTGATTTAACGGCCTTGCATACAAACAGAAAAATAATCGATACCAAATATCTCGTATTATCATGTCTACAGATACTATGTGTACCGGTACCACCTCAACTGATCTCATGTGTACTTGTATGTGTACTTTAATTATGTATCCTGGTACCATGTGTACTAGTATAAAGTGCCCTGGTTCACACTATCAGCTCCAGAATTCCACCCTGCTCATGACAACTCGTGTTTAGGCAACGCAAAGCTGAGGGAAATTCCCAGAGAACCACAAGTGACACAGACCGGAAATATTCACTTTTATGCAACCTTGAGGCTGGGGTAAATTTTGGAAACGAAGTAAGCGGACGGCAGGCGTTGCGAGGGAGGCGAGAAGAAGGCCTTGGCCTGGTTCAGGAATATAAATCAGCTCGAGTTGGACACAAATGGCTCTATAACTCGGGCATCGCGTCGACCAAAACGGAACACTTGCCGGCAACACAGATACACAAGCACGGAAATAATAAACAATACGAAATATGTTAGAGATACATGACAATGATTAATATTGAGCTGCAAATCAATTTAGATATCGAAAATCAAGAATCAATTTCCAACTTGAAAACCAAATATATAAGGTTTTTAACCTTGAACTCGTATGGACAAAGATTGTTTTTGGGGCTAAAATATACTTTTTAGAGCAGGGCCAAAAAATGGGGTCAAATGTACTTTTCGGGGCCCGGCCAAAAAGTGGGGTCAAAATGTAAAAAAATAGATGAAGTACTAAGTTCATAATTACTGTGAAAATTGATCATCACCGGTATTGATAATTAATAAAGAAATTTGTAAGAAACATTGACTCTAGTTCCTTATTACTTTGAATTCCTGCCGAATCTTCAAGGTTGTTTCACGGCGTGCAGTAGTTCTGCACAAATGGGTGATTCATTGGGATAGTACCAGTTAATTGTGATTTATAATAAGACGTCCTCAAACCTTAAACCTTGCAGCAATAGCGAAGACGCATCACAGTAATGTTTGGTCATAAAAACGTCACCCACCTTGACTGAGGCCAGTTGAAACTAGGAGCTGCAAAATGAAGACAGAGAGACAGGCGTTGAGCCACGTAAACGAGGCGAGGCCGGAAGAGGAGGCTGAAGAGGTCCAGGATCTTCTGTGGGCTGAAGAAGATTTATTCCCTCCATTCTTGAGAGAAAAACTTCGCTGCCAGAAATAATGTGTTGTTTCCAATGCTGAGTTGGTGATCGATTTTTCCATTTTACAGGTCATTTACAAGGCAATTGTGGGCAATGCAATAGCGAATAGGAAGTGAACGGGGCAACAAATTATTTGAATTTCCGAAATGCCCACCGTATAGCTATCGTACATGGCACAGCGTCCAGCTCAACAGCAACAGTTTGAGTAAAATTCAGTAACGTTCCCAACGCTAAACTTGAGACCAGTCATTGCGTGAGCGCTTTTTTCTCCTCACAAAGTACAACACTAGTTTGATTATTGGATACACAACGAGATTAGTGGCATCGTAAGGATGGGAAGAGGGGGCCAGTTGTTCTTCTGGTATGGAGGTACAGGGTGTAGATAACTTTGGTCGGATCTTCTCGTAGCTTATTTAGTTGACGAAAAACTTCGGTTTGGCGACGTCCATCACCTCTTCAGCTGGAGACACAATGCCCCATTCATTTTCTGAAACGAAATGAAAGCGAACGTCAAAGTCAGGAATAAAAGAAGGTAACAAGAAATGCCTGAACGGTACACGGATTTTTGGCTGTTGCATGCCGGAACTAATGAGTCTGAGGGCTGGACACATAAACAAAGGAAAATCAATACGGGCGTTGCAGGAACTCTGCCTGTGGGTGGGTAACTGCAAATTTATAGCGAAGAATAATGTACTCACCCGGAAGTTTCTAATTAAGAGGAAATAATTGGAAATTCAAAAGGTGTAGAGAAATTGGAACGAATAATGTTGAATTCACTTACGAATTATATGAAAGATAGTGAAAATTTGAGCGCTCAGATTTTTAACATAAGTTTAAGAAGTTTTTCAAGATAACAATTTGCAAGTAGGGTAAAGTAAAGAAGTAAAAGTAAAACATTTAACCTCGAATAGATTTCACTCGAAAAACGGCCGAATCTCATTAAAAAAGAACCGTGAAAAATAGTGAACACTACCAATCTCAGGAAAATAAATATGAATAGTATAAAGTTTATGTGTATCACAGCCGAAATTAAAGCACGAAATTATTTTTAAATAGTTAAGCTCATTTCATAGTCGAGTAACTTAAAAATGTCAGTAAGGACAAGTAGAAGCTAACCAGGCAAAGCTCGTAAGCCAATAGGTTGCCTGAAGAATGAATTTTTTTCAAAAGAACTTCTTAGGAAGGATTCTTTCGTAACGAAGCTCTGTCCGAGCTAAGGTGAGTGGACTGGTAGCCGAAGTGAAAAGATTGTGGCCAGAGACAAGAAGTAGGAGCAGGTGAACAGACCGAAAAACAGAATGAGAAGAGGGGACGAATGAACGAGAAAGAATAAGTATCTTGATAAATAAGCGCACCGTACACCAGCAGAGGCAAGTTATATATATACAGCCGCGTGGAATAAGGGTGGAATTAAAAGAGCCTCCGTAGCCGGACGGTCATCTAATCAACATAAGAGGCTTCGCTCATTTTTGCTAGGTTCCAACGGCCCTCCAACTTCATTATTTGTTTTCCACGAAGGAATTTTTCGGAAGCGTGACGGAAACAAAATGTCGTAAACTTGCAGCTTCACAGACACTGCAAGGGAAGATTTTAAGTCAAATTTAGAATGGATTATCAGAGGCCGATCGTCGGCCACTCGGTTAATCGAAAAAAAAAACAGTACAGGTTTTGTATAAAGAAGAATAGCCAACTGGAGCAGCGGCTACACGAACTTGCCTCTGGATTAATTAGCGTAGACAGGAGGCTACAGCACAGGCTATGCTAAGACCGAACTGTCAGGAGATAAGCTTCGGTGCGTCGTAAGGCAGTCGGAGTTCTCCCTAACAATTTGGGAATTCGACCATGAAGCTAGAACGCTATTAACAAATGCTTCACTGTAATGCAGCGATCAAACCCTCAAAATCGAATTCAATTTAAGAATAAACCAAATTAATACCCTACGAGGTTTAGTTTCAATTCAATCTGAAATTTACTTTTATTTAGAACTGAAATAATTAACGACAAAACACTCGAAAGCACAATGGACTTGAAATGATAATCGGCCGTCCAGTATTTTCACACGGCGTACGAAAATTTGACTTGCGCACAAAAAATCCAGCGAACAACAATTAAAATTAATTTCTAATTATTTCATTTTGACATTTTCTCGCTAAGTTTAGGAAAACTCATGTCTATTCCGTCATTAAATAATCCCTTAAATAAAATAACTAAACATTACTGCTGCTCCCACTGCCTGATGACTAGGAAGCTCGGGAAAGCGACGGCATTGCTTAGAATCTCAATTGGATTGGAATTTTTTGCGCATCGAAATGACATTCCGCTCCGAGATTTAATTTGTTCTCGTGTGCGATAACACGATAACGGCACGACATTCCTGGCATTCGAGAATAAATTGAGAGAAGTGATATTTTTTTAGGGGATGCAAGTCAAAAACAAAGATCCGTTTTCCTGTGCGTTAAGAAATAAAACATTCCAAGCTTAAAGGAAAAATTCGTCCCCCAGAAAAATTAACATTTAGTCTCAGGTCACGCGCTACAGGAAACGTTTTCTTACAGTAACAGTAACTAGAAATAACTAGCGCGCAATATTGGGATAAAGAAATACGTAAAAGCATTATAACCATCACAACAACAAGTCCCGACAGCTGTCGAGCGAGTTGCTAACTTCTCAATTTCGTGCTAGCGTTTCTTCAGGTGATTGTTTCAGGCATGAAAAGGTAAATACGATACCTCACTCCTCGTTGAACTTCAAACTATTATTTCAAGATCCATGACCATCCACAGTTTGGAATAGCCCTTGCTAACATCGACGCAGATTGCAGGTCGAGTTACAAATCGAAAGGTTATTCTTAAGCCGGTTTTTAAAAGCGAGTGAGGGGTGTGAAATGTCGAAAAAACAATGAAAAGGGAGAGAGATATGGTTGCCGACATGGGGTGTTTGCCGCGTGCATTAGCTGTGACTGCAGAGGTGGGATCAGTTCGAGAGAGCACTCCGATCTCACTGCGACAACGGTACAGAGTTCTCTTACTTAACAGAGCTGAGGGTCGCTGCTTGCCAGCTGTACTTCGGATAATGGATCTAATGCCACCCATTCCAGCGTCCTCACGTTCCAGCGCTGATGGTAAAGCTGTCCCTTGTTGACCGCTGAGTTCTATGCTAACAAACCCCCACGTTATCCTCTGACCGGTCACAGCTTTCCATAAGGAATCGAGCACTGCGCTGTTAGCCTCTATGACCGGCGTCAGCTTTGCCATGAGGCTCGCTCGTCTATTGTTCATTTTCGGAATAATGTCACTAAATTTAGTAGTCCGCGAAAAGTCCCCTCAATTTATACAGGTTGTTCAAAAATGTTCTAATGTTCCAAAAATGTTCGTGTCTGATAATATAATATTAATAACTCGGCATAAGGCTTAGAACAACATGACATCATGTACTGAAATTTACTGCAACTTTGCATTTACGCTTTTAGGCCGTTCTAAATTTGAGGAAAGCGTTGCCGAACAAGATCCTGTATACACTTCACTAGATCAAAGAATCGTGTTCGTCAACCCGAGTGTTACAGACTAAAGTCAGCTCGCTTTACCAAGAAGCAAAAAATAAACTTCGTGGGATACGCCAGTCCTATTTAACCCTCGTCTACTACTTGACTCCTTAATTTCGTGATTGATCCTACCTGGCAACAACAAAAAGTAACGACGCGTGAAACTATTCGGCTACATGCAATTTACTGAAGGCCTTTGATCGTGTCTAAATAGGTGGCCTGACTCAAACGTGAATAAATGTGACACTGAAATAACCCTGAAACTTAAATTACAATATCTTTGATGCTTATCAATGACGAATCGGGTTAAATCTTTCTTTAATCGTTACTATTCAGTAAAAACGTCGTTCTCAAATGCCATACGGTATTTATGATACTCACAATTCGAAAGCCAAACATTTCTTCGTACACATTTTCCCAGCTGAGGAGTGTTTTCTCAAATAAATTGTATTTATACTGGTATTCTTGGAGGAAGTAATCTTAAAGTTTTGCTCCTCAGAGATGGCGATGTCTGGTTCAGTTTGCCTTGGTGGTTTCTACGAGGGTGCACACACCAGAGCGCCGGAGAAAGCAAAGCTCTCTAAGGAAAGCTGGACTGCTGAACTGGAAATAAGACTAACTCGTACGTAGTTACCTTTTTAAAATAGAAAATTTGAGTAGCAATACTTTGTGTAATAAAACAGAAATATATCGTACATTTTTTCATAAGTGAAAATTACGTTAAAAAACTATAAGGAAAGCTGGACTGCTGCACTGGAAATAAGACTAACTCGTACGTTGTTATCTTTTTAAAATAGAAAATTTGAGTAGCAATTAATACTTTGTGCACTAAAACATATATACAGCATAGGTGCATTTTTTTATAAGAGCAAGTTACGTTGAAAGAGCTTTACAAAAATAAAGAAAGTTAACTGAGATGCGAGTTCTTTCAGAAGCGTTGTAATTTTTACTTGAAACTATGGTAATTCAATTCCGGTTAACTGTGCAGAAAAGTAACGGGACTACCCAAAAAAGACATCATGTCTTATATGCATTCTATCAAACAAATGTGACCCTCATCAAAATGTCATGGCGGGATTTATCCATAAGTTTCAAAGGTAAATTAACACGAAATCTGTTACTGTTGACATATAAACAAACAATTAATAGAATTGCATCAAATCAACAGAGAGCAGATTGCGTTATTTGAGGCTCGTTGATCAGCGATCGAGTTTTTTCACTCAGGCTTTAATGTTTAATTTGAGCTCGAAATATTTACTTTAGGCCTTCATTTTCTAGTCATGGCCTTAGCTACCTACGTAATTTAAACCTGTTCTTACTTAATTCAGGACTCGTTAGCATTATATATTCAAATCTTAGCCCAAGCTACGACATTTAGACAAATTACCGTATCATGAATAATCTAAAACGCTTCAATACGACCAATAATGACAGGACTCTGATTGCACAATGTAATCTCAAATCTCAATATTCACAACATTATATATAATTCGACCTGTCAGTAAAACACCGCTCTTCATTACACTGCTAACATTAAACACAATATTTGGGCAAGGCATTAGGATGCGCCAATCAAGAAAGCAATTGAAAATATCAACCGAACGGGAGCACAATTAGGAAAATGACCTAATAGTCAGCCAATCAAATAACGTCGGCCGACCAAATTATGACTTCGGCGGCGGCTCAATTTGTCGGCCAGCAAGGAAATAAAACTCAGCTCAGAATTTAACAACTCAACCAGACTCTGTTGTGGCGATAATCGAACCGACAATTGCATTGTGTGGCGGAGACTGGGGAGGGGGAGTGCGCAGGGCCTGGATGCTAGAGAGGAGTGCGAGAAAATGCAGATGTAGGGAGAGTGTTTACAAGAAAACGGAGCAGGAGGAATGCAAAAGAGCAGGGTATGGAGAAATAACAAAGAGTAGGAAATGGGGATATGAGAGTAACGAATAAAAGGATTTGAGATAGGGAGAGTATAAACGAGATGAAAGCCAAAGAACATGGAAATATGAGGGAACGGGGTTTAAATGAGTAAATGAGTAGAGAGAAAGCTCAGATAAAAAAGTATTGATGGAGCAAAAATGGAGAGACAACAAAAAGATGATAATTAAGGTGAAGAGTGCTACACATGCTCGGCTCTGAACGCGTCAATAAAACAGGATAATGGAGATATTTAGCGAAATATAGTAACCAAAAGGGAGAACTTGACGTGTGACGTGCCATACAAATAAGGTAAGCTAAGAAGAAGCGTTTAGGCAATCTGTGTAACCGATATGAAAAAAATGAATAGGTTGTTATAATGTTAAAATTTCTCTAACTTTTAACTATTTCTCTTTAACTAAGTCGAACTGCATAACCTAACCTAAAATTAGAAAATCTAACTTTTAACTTTCCTAGGGAAGGGAAAGGTAAATTTCATGAGAATTTTAAAATGGGAAAGATACTTGGTAAAACTCTCATATTCGGTGTGCGTATAAAATATTTGTTAATTCGGTAAATACTTTACTATATCAATAAAATTATAAATAAAACCCAGTTTTCGGTCTTCAAAAAAACTTATCCAAATGAACATACATAATAACTATAGCATTATTACATTAATACAAATCTATTAAATTTTATTTTCCCCAGTCCACATTAAACTATAGAGTGAGACATAAAAAACGACAAAATTTATAATTAGAGTTGAACGGGATCTCACCAAAATAATCCTAAAATAATTGTAAAACAGAGTTTACAATTTTAAATTTATTAATTTAAAAATGGAGAGCATCTAACAACACGGTCTCCTCGTCTCAGCTTGGTCGTACGAGGCAACATTTCACTCCCCTGACGCGGGGTCAATGTAATTAGAAGCTTGCAGCGATGATGAAGAAAGCTTTTCAAAAACACGACTTGAGCGTCCAAAATAAGGGCCAGCGACCTACGAGAACAATGAGAGCTCTTGAAAAGTATGACGGCGCCGCATATAAAGCTCGATCATCTATTCTATTTCACGACACTGAAATAGCTCTCACTAAATAAGATTACCTGCGCAGCTGTAAAAAGCTGCGGATATCTTAATTAAATTACTGAATAATTTAATCTGAATGTAAAGTAATTTCGGTACTACGCAGTATAAAGTATAATGTTCAAAGTTTGTGAACTTAATTAGCGAATAAAATTGTGATTATTAGAAAATGAACGTTAGCATCAGAAGACCACATTGAGCTACTATATACAGTTGCTTCTGAAGTTTTGGACGTCAAAATGTTTGAAAAGCTAAATCGTCCTTCGTGATGCCCAGAAATAGAGTTCACACATTTAGAAGATCAGACAGGAAAGTCGCAGTTCATGAGAATTGTAGAGCTGTGTAAATTACTTAACAATGTACTGACAAGTATTGACGCTACAACGTACGGAACAGTGTAAGACAAATATTGACGCTACAACGCACGGAACAATGTAAGACAAATATTGACGCTACAACGTACGGAACAATGTAAGACAAATATTGACGCTACAACATACGGAACAATGTAAGACAAATATTGACGCTACAACGCACGGAACAACGTACTGACAAGTATTGACGTTACAACGTACGGAAAAATGAACAGAAGAATATTGCCGCTACGAGTTACGAAATAGTTCGGCGCAACACTTTTAATAATTAACATTGGAAACTAGCTATCAATATCTTATTGAACGTAATTCAGTCTTTCATTCATACAATTCATCCGTGAATATTGTTTATGATTGCATTTGATGGCCTCAAGCATCATGAAAATCTCCAACTGATTTCTAGCAATGAAGCGAATACAGTGTAAAATAAACAGTGCAATTTACATACTTGCATCTCTTGATTGCTAAGAATTTTGGACACCAAATTACTCGTTTGGAGCATCAACTTAACATGAAAAATCAGAGACATAAATACATGTATCATTAAGAAATAACGCTGATGGCAACAAATGATCAGATCAAGAAGAGCACATAAATAACCGAACACTAATCAGGATTCAATTAATGCGATACGATGTTTCTGTACGATAATCTCCCTGAGCAAACTCTCCCAATTAAATGAAGACCTTCCGATTCGTACTCATTATGAAAGAAACATTAATTCAATCCCAGAATGCCGGAATAAATTAAGCAATCGAAATAAAACTGCCGAGAAAGGTCTCCAGTAATTTTTGTTCAAATTTATTTTATTTAATTATGAATGTGAATCTTCTGGATGCAAATGTATGAACTTTTACACGCGTGGAACCTGATACATTTACAGAAAGAAGTTTCTGTAACTACTTCGCTAACGTTACTTCATGTAATCAGTTCTTATTTTAATTAAAATCGTACAAACTTCATGAAGATCATAGTTTATTATTTTAGCTACCGATACGTTAACTGTCGTTAATTTTACTCCTACCAATTAAAGGGTCTGACAACGAGATCAGACAAAAAAGTGAAAGAACTTGGAAAATTTGAAGACATTGCACTGATCACACGCAAGTCTCTAAATTGAAAAATCTCCAAGTTAAAAAACTTTAAATTTAAGATATCTATATTAAAAAATCCCCAGATTAAATAATCTCTAAATTAAAAATTTTTTAAATTGAAAAATCTCTAAATCAAAGAATTTTCAAATTAAAAATCTCTAAATAAAAAAATCTCTAAATTAAAGCATTTAAGGAGCGTTCCTCACAGTGGTGGCGAGGGAAGAAGGAACAAACTTTCGTCGTCCTCAGTCACCCTTCTTGCTCCTTTCGATAATTTGTTGTTGTGAGTAAAAATAGCGGGGAAACCTTCACAACGCCAGCAATTCTGGCGGGAAATTAAAAGGGTGAACGCGGGAGAGGAATTTGGAGAAAGGGAGGCCGTTTCCTAAAGGAGAGAACAAAAACGAACTTTTCGGATGACAAATTATAGCCCGTCACGCATGCTGAAGCAGACAGTAATTCTCGTTAGTTTTGAAAGGCGGCAAATCAAAAGTCATCAGAAGTCCAGTCGGCACCAAGCAATTAGCGAGCACCAGACGCGAAGGTTAAAGCGAATGTAGCATTATAGCGCCGCTGGTCAAAAAAAATTCGGGTTGAGTGAGCAAAGCGGCCACGATTCTTTCCTCAAATAAACTCCAGCAATTGACTTCTTTTACTAAGAAACAAAAGTCATGAAAAACTTGAATTTGAAAAGCTCAACCCCAAAAACTCGAACAATACAAATGAACGGCCTACACAGGAAAAAGGAAATTACATCCAGGAAAGTCACAAGAGCGGGGCACCCATTGCTCGACGTATATAAAAAACTTGCAAAAAAATATATTATATATTACGTGCACTCAAAACGAATGCGTTTCCAATATTTACTTCCGCAGATAATTCCTGACTGAAATGCCAGAGAGAAAAAAAGTACAGGAAGCCTTCTTCCAGCCATTTTGTTTAAATACTGGATCGGGGGCAAAAATTCAAATAACATCTTAATTCTTTCGTAAAAAATTATGCATTTTGCATAATTTTGTAAAAAATTATGCATTTTGCATAATTTTGTAAAAAATTATGCATTTTATTATTCGTAATTCTCGCATGTTTCTTAAAATTAGAAAAACTGGCAGCCGAGCAGAGGACAATTAATTATTCGGACGATCGACTCAAGGTTATTTTACTTGGAATTGAATCACGAGTGGGAAAAATACTTTTCAAGAATCCTGCTTACGACAGGGCATGACAATATCCTGCACTCGAGTCTTTGAGCCTGTCCAACATAAGTTAAAAACTTGTTAGTATTCAATATCCTAAACGCAAATACGTGTGCTAATCAACAGGGAAAAGACAGTTTCGGTCACTGCAAGTACAGAAACTTACAATACTAGTCTCGGGAAGACCAGCAGACTTAATAGACAACGAGCCTTTGACACCTTTGCAATGTTCATTTTTTTAGATTTAAAAACATTCAGTTTACGATTCATTTTCCAGTTTAGGCATTGACGTTTTCACTAAATGTCTGGAGACAAGAAGCGAAATTGAAGGAACTAATTTTCCTTAATTAATATTAATAATACTTGATAATAATATTTATTTATAAGTCCGGAACTCCCGCAATAACAGCTCAGGGAGCGAGCACGCCCAGCCGTAATGGGGGGCTGTACTCCATAGAGTGCATGTACACTAAATAAATAAATGATAAATAAATAAAATAATAGGGCGAAATATGCAAAGTGATAATTTTTATATACAAAATATTTCATGATCAAAATAATAATAATAGCGGTTACGGCGTTTATTAGGCCGTAGGCCTGTCGCCGATTCTTAATATCGCGGGACACTCACAAGAGACCGCGGACCGGACACAAGGGCAAAAAGTACATCGCTATTTGGACAAAGTTCAACTCATTTCTTTGTGTGTTTCTGCTACATGGGATGCGTGTAGACGTCAAGAATAAAGTGCCCACTGGGGGAGAGGACGCTGGATTCGAATAACACATTTCCGGCAGCACTTGTTATTTCTTTGTTATAAACTATCAAGAAAACCATTTTCTACGGCACTTTCGATATTTTTTCTTTCGCAATATTAATGCTAAAGAGCTGAAGTAAATAAACATATAACAATGAAATGTCTAATTTGAAATTAAGGTACCCAAATAAATACTTGAATAGTGAAAAAATTGAATTTTCGGTCTATTTCTCATTACAAGGACTTGGTGAACAATGGGACGCTCCAGACCCCATGGCCGGGTGGGGATGAGTTTAAAGGTAGACTCGGAAAAATTGAGACTTTGTGCAAATTTCGATGCACTTCTTGTCCATGTATGGGTTATCCTGACAAAGTTTTTCCGGCAAAATGACGCATCAGTGCTCTAAAAAGAAAATTTGTTACAATTTGAACAGTACAACCCATCCACCTTTTCTGAGTATATCTTGATCGTGAGGATAATATGTTCTGAATTCTAAGTTAGACTGGAAGCAAGGCAGAAGCTACCGTTAAAAATTAGAAAGCGTCTCCATACTTAAATTTAATTGGAATTTCCGAATTCGATCGCAGAAAAAAAAAATAAATTACAAATTTTCTCTTCAAATTGTCAAACGATTTGTTTCGAGTTTCTGTCAAGTGAATTATCCAGAAATTAAGTGCAGTTAGTTATCGGCTTTAGTTAAATACGTTTGAGATTATAAATAACATATATTCGTTCTAAATTTGTCACACTTTCGCAAGCTCCCAACTTCCAATCCACTACAAATTTTCCAGTTCAAGTGATATACACGAATTCAATAATCATAAGTTCATAATCGAAAATATTAGCATAGTAAGCAACGGCAAACTTTTTACATAATCACAGCAATGTTACAAATATTCTATCGAACTATATTCAATATCTATAACCAATATTGTATTGGAACAAAACACGTCTGTATCCCCACAACACACACGACAATCGAGCAGTAAATTGCCTTGCTATGCGAAGCAATAAAAACGTCACCACGCATGCACATTCAACGGAAATCTTGCGAGAAGCTGCCGGCATTTTGGTGGCATCTTGACAGGCTTCTGGCAGAGCCGCGGTGACACTTCCAAATGCTCGGGGCTCTTGTTTCCATCACTCAGAAAAATTAATGGGATATATTGTGCAAATAGTGACACTTTCTGCACGTAACGCGGACACGGGCTTATGACTTGCGAGAGTTTGTCAGAATGGCCCACCAAGGACAAAAAGTGCATTGCAGTTCTCAAAAGTGCATTGCACTCACAAATTTCTCTGAGTAGCATACAAGGTCGTCAAAAGTGCTAAAGGCACCGCAAAATTTAATTTTACAAATCACTCACTCAATATATGTATATTTTTAAATATGTTTAAAAATAGGTTCTGGGCCTGCACGTTATCTAAAGTTGAAAATTATTTCTCACTGTAATTCGTTTATATACATGAATTAGCTGAATTCTATAGGTCTTAGAGGCTAATGCTGTGGAAAAAAATTTAAACAATAAGTACAACTGATAATATAATTTAACGAAACTACCCACATTTGGAAAAAAAAATCTTCCGTCACCAGATGCGAAAAAATTTATGTTCCTACCGAGTGAGGTGAACTGACAGGCGTAGCAGCAGTGCTGTAGATGCCACCTAAAAGTTTACACATAATCCAATTCAGAAGCGCCCGAAACGCAATATGCCCGTCGACCGAAGCTGTCACTTTCGCAAACAAAAGCGCTTGTCGCGCTTGTCGCGCTCGCGCTTTCGTGTCAAGATTGCGAAGTGAAGAACGAAACTGGAAATTTAGTGCCTACCTTTAGGAACTAATGCAAGAACTTTAGACAAGGAAATGACAGTCATGTTATTTGCGAAGCATTGATTGACGGTAAAGGGAGACAAAAAATGGGATCTTGACGCTTGACACCGAGCGACAGAACGAAAAATTCTGAGTTAGCAAGGAAGTTTCTATTGTTACAGAATAGTGGCCGTATAGCTTAACCGTGTTGAGGCCAGAAATACGTCTAGAAATCATATGTTTATTTTTTTCAATAACGTTATTATTTTTTCTTCAAAAACATACACTAACCGTGCCAATAAATAAGCGGTCAACGCGCGTAGTGAAGCAAATATGCGTTGAATTTTCGCGTAATGTAGATTACATTCATTAAATTCATTCTTCTTAACATACTTTTACTGCAAAAAGTTTGAAACTGAATAACTTTGTATATAATTTCATGGTAACACTTAAAATATGGATTATCGTGAACAATTAAGATTAAAATAATTACACATCCAACATCAATCGACATATTCTAATGCAAAAATAACTAAACGTTAATTAATAAAATATTTTTACATTTTCGTAGAACGCACGACTTTCAGAAATATCTGCCGCAGTTGAAGAGAGAGAAGGAGAACTACTATCATTTAATTAACTTTAACCAACGAGACATTGATGTGCAATCATTTACCGGCCACTGATAGTCGGACTTTGATTTTGAAGCGAGACATGCATCGCAATTCAATGGAAGGCACCACGCGACTGCGGCGCGCAGTTTCTCAAAACAAACAAATGTGGAAATATGAGCGCGGCACGCACGCCTATTGCGCCTATTGCAGGCGTCCATCATAAAATTGACTGCAAGATTTGCTCCTGCACAAACACAGCGCCATTAAAGACACCAACAAAAGCCCCAACACACACACAAGGTAGAGTCGCTCGCACACAAACCGAGTCCGGAAATCGACGAAGCAATTTCCGCCGTGTACAAACGCATTTAAACTCCTCCACGAGCCGCCAGCGGGCATGAAAGCATAATATTCTGCACGGATGTTGCGACAAGAAATAATTCATGCCACAATATTGAAGCAGTGACAGCCAGACTCACGGCCAAGATGACATGTGTGACGGAACCCGAATTTTATGAAATAATTTTTTTTTTTGAACGTAGTATTGGCTGGACTTAGCCCGCGCACCATATTGCGCATGGCGCCACCTTCCTAGGACTAATGGCCGCCACGTGGCGCGCAATTCAAATAAGTAAGTTCCCGCGCCGCACCCTGTAATAGTTTGGTCCGCTAATTTTGACGCATATCTTCATTCTGGATAAACAATCGCTCCAAAATGGACACATTATAGGCAATTTGTCTGGTAATAAATGTACATTAATCTGCTACTAAATCAACGGGGTCACATCTCGACCTATAATTCATTTCGGAACGGGGCTGTGAAACGATTCATACATATGCGAAATGTGCGTGGGTATTACAATATGAAATAATATATACCCTATAGTGTGCTGGTTATAATATAATATATAGTACCTATATATATTAAAATCATGCCTGGTGGGAACAATAATGGTTTAATTATGCAATTCGTTAAATATTAACCGACAAGCTATAACACGAATTACCGTACTTCAATACTTTATTTTCGTACTCATTAGGCAGTAACTAATATAATTTGTAATTGAGTCGTAAATAAACGATAATTTAAAAGCCGAGAAAAGGCATGGGAAATGAAGATTTGGGGGATTTACTTCTAATATTTCTTTTACATTATTTATTGTGAATTTCCACTCCATTAAACCGTACTGATTGTATTACAGCAGAATTTTTTATTTAAACCTTTATCATTGAGAAATAACTTTTTAAACTAATCAAGAAAAAAATCTATTTAGTATCTATCAATTGAACAAAAAATACAACGCATGAAATCAAGACAAATGAATGATCTTTCGTGTGGACGTTTTCGCTTGGGACTATAATAACATAAATTTTGCACGAGATGTTCATTAGTTTGTAACGAGCTTTCCAAAAAGTTTCACTGCAGTCATGAAAGAAATACTGAACACAAACTCAATTATAGCAACTAGTTGAGCGAATTCTGTAGAGATTACCAAAATTCAAGCGTCACTTAAAAATTGCAAGATCAAAATTTAATTAAAGCCCAGAGAAGCAAATCTAAGAAAATTAATATTCATGAATAGGCGAACGCGACAACAGAGCGGATGGAAACGCCGTTAGGGCTGGCAACGGAACGGACTGCTTTCACTGTTGTTTGCATTTAATTCAAATGAATGTGAGCGTAAAAATGCGGAACGTAGGAGACAGAAGAAGGTTACCAATTAGGTAGTAAAGTGTAAACAAACGAAATAAAGACATCACGAAAGGAAACAAACAAATTCTAAAAGCCATAAAGTTTACCCGATTGTTAAGGGATTCCGGCTGATCAGGCCCTTCGAAAACATTTGTTGTACATACATGAAATGAAAAAAGTTCCACTCGAAATCTCTGTAGAAGTAACGGGACAGAGGAAATGCATTTTTTTAAACGTATTTTTTCACTTTGTGGGTCGCTTATCTCGAATTAAGTTATTTTACATCTACATCTGCCTACAGATAACGAGTCGTTCTACACCCACTTGAAGAGAACGATATCTGTCAGCGGAAAACAGGATTTTTCGGATTACTATAGCACATGAAAAAAAAAATTTCCCGTGTAGCCATTTTACACTCAATGTAGAACACTCGAGTCTCGCGTGTAGCCATTTTATACTCAATGTAGAACACTCGAGTCTCGCGTGTAGTCATTTTACACTCAATGTAGAACACTCGAGTCTCGCGTGTAGCCATTTTACACTCAATGTGAACACTCGAGTCTCGCGTGTAGCCATTTTACACTCAATGTAGAACACTCGAGTCTCGCGTGTAGCCATTTCACACTCAATGTAGTACACTCGAGTCTCGCGTGTAGCCATTTCACACTCAATGTAGAACACTCGAGTCTCGCGTGTAGCCATTTTACACTCTACGAAGAGGATTACAGAGCCTGGTTTTCTTGGCGCATGGACATCAAAGCGGCCGCTGGAGCGTGCGCTATGAACTGAACCTCGATGGGCCAATGTCGTGTTTGCGGCCGCGACAATACTACATAAAAAAATCTTTAGCCCTTCGTAAAGGCGTGAGTTTTCACCGAATACACCTAAAAATTTGTCATCGTAAATCTATAAAATAAGATCACGAAGCATTCGTTCACACAGTTTCATGAGAAAATGGCAGTGATAAAATCATATCCGGACGCATTTGATCAGAGAATTTCGGGAAAAGAAGGCGGTTCAAAAGAGATAAAAACAGACCTCGGAGCATTTGTCCGACGAATTTCATCAAACGACGGCAAGGGTCTACGCCTATAAACCCAGTTTGAAGAGGGAAAGATGGTCTGTGAGCACGGAGGGTGTTATTGAGTGGAAGTATTGGAGCATAACATGGAGGCCATGCTTAGGGTGTTAGCTCATCACACGCTCGACTGACTCTCATTTGAGCGGCCCCATACGCGACCAGAATGACACGCTTACCTTTACATGCGGGGTCTCGGGACGGGAAACTTTAGAATATCTTGCAGTTCTCACACGAAAATCATATAATATTTGAGGTTTACCCCATTATCCCGCATACAACGGAATATTTACTTTATTCGTGTGTTTAATGTGTAACTTTTCTCATTTATTTTCAGTGCTTGATTGAATCTTCCACATATAATTAATGACCTAAGAAAATTAACTTTTTCGTTCATAGAATATTTTTACCATACAAGTTCATAAAATCAACTAAAATTCCTTGCTTTTCTGTTGATATCAATCATTATAGGTTTAAATTCAACGCTAAGAGAATTTCCTCTTGAAGAAGCTGAGTGCGAACCAGCTCGAGTCTCTGGAGCGGAAACGATGTCCTCGACCTGATGAGATCACATCCGACGGTTTCTTAAAGAAAATTAAACCAGTGAATCTGGAGAAGTTTCCGGCGACAACATTTTTGTGAAGAAAATTAGGCACGTTTGCCAGTCCATCAACAACGATGAATATGAAGCGCGCGATGCAGCGGCAGTCGACTTCATGAAAAAAAAAACAGAATTTCAAAAATCTAATTTTTTAAAAATGTTGAAATTTTTTTATGGTGATAATATTTTTACCATAGTAGCCGTTTGATGTGGAAATGATCCGAGAACTTGTCAAAAGTTTGTATCTATTCAAGATGTGAAGCTAAAAAAATCATGTTAATTAAGGATACCGTACACAAGTTTATCGACACTGAAAATAGGAATGAACCAGGTTTGCACTGAAAATGAAATTAGAATATTTGCGAAATAGATGAGAATACCGGTAATATAAATAATTTCATTATTCAAATGCTACAAGTTATTTTCTTACACGAAAATTCGAGTGACAGAATATGTGATCCTTAATTGAACAGAATTTATTGGAACAAGCCATATCTTCTAATAGATTGCAGCATTTAAAAAGGGAGACTAAACATATCAAAATTGATGCGAAGGGAAAATTTGGTGATGAAGCTGATATATATGTTATATTCGGTGATACTTTGAGAATTTCAATTGTTCAGAAGAAACCTTCACAATCAAAAAGTATCTTACGAGACGTGAACTCCTTCGAATAAAATAACATAAATTCAACTGCTTGATTTTAAGAAATTTTATACATTATTTATAAAATATTATATGATCGAAAATACACACATTTAACTATATCAAAGATAGACTTCAGCCATAAAGTCAGGACATTTTAACCTGTTTTTAAATATCATGTAAATTTTTTTAAATTAAAATATTCACAATTTTTAAATTAATTTTTTGAAAATCAAAATTATATTATTCTTAACTAAAATAAATGTTCCATCGCATTCCAAGGCTGGCAAGCACAGCGCGCTCAGCCGCGTCGCACTGATGCCCTCACCACACAACCGAGGCACTTAAATCACAAGTGCTGCGTTATAGAAAGAAATTTCACATCCGCGAGGGAAAGACGCTTTTTTTAATTATATACAAGACAAAATTTCGACTTTTACCGCACAAAAAGACTGAATTTGTTTTTGTACTTGTATTCTATCATTTGATGCAAGGCAAACTTTCGAATTTTACCGCACAAAAAGACAGAATTTGTTTTTGTACTTGTATTCTATCAAGTTTTTCAGCTGATAATGAAGCTGGTCTCCGAAACGCTTCATTAGAGATATGATGAACTTGCTTGGCGATATTTTGCTTTTGAATTCTTGGAGAATCTGCTTGTTAGTGCTGACTAAATAGTCGGACTAGTGTAAAGACACACTGAAGGCACGCAAGTGGCATCTCACCACTATAATTGCAATGGCATATCAAAGACCAATGAGATGAAAGAGAACACACGGCGTAGCTTAGTACAAAAATATAACCGCGTATGACATGATTATCATCAAGACAAAAATGTCCTGCCGAAGGTTTCACTCGATTTGTCGGGATTGAGCCGGAATCGGGATTGAGTCGATGATTTACAAATCAGAAATTGCATTTCATGACACATTTAGAAATTGCTGCTAATCAAATCACATATGACAAGAACTCGCACGTTCAGCTATATTCTGCAAACTAACTGGAATATTACGACATACAACGCACAGTTCAAGCTCATCACTCATGACAAGCACGCGAATTCCACGATATTCTGACGGCAAATTTAAATTGGAATATTATGACAAAGCACGTGCATGTAAGAAAATCTTATCATTAATGACAATAGCACGACAATCCAGCGGTATTCTGCTTACGACTTTCAATTGGGATCTTACGACCAATTATGTGCATGTAAGAAGAGCTTATCATTAATGACAAGCACACGTACTCCACAGCTGTATTCTACTTACGACTGGGATATTACGACACATCACGTGAACGTAAGTGACCGCTCATTTTTAAATTTCGAGCGCACGCAAAAGTCTACGGTAGAGCACGCCGGAAACAAGATCGCTCATTTGCATTAAGCTCATCAATATGCATATCAAGCAACCCAATGCGCTCTACGTCGTCCATAGCTCACACTACACGCCGGCTTCTGTAGCCAAGCAGGCCTCGACGTGAATGCATTATTTAAAATTAGCTTTCGGGGTTAGCACATTAAACTAATATCAGATAACCGATTAGCTCACTGAAAGTAAACTGCGCATTTCGACAGAGTAGAACTCTCACAAGTGATGTATACTAATTTTAATAATATTAGAAATCAATGAAATGTTAAGAAAAACAGTTTCTTGTTGACACAAAAAGGAATTTATTATTACTAATTGAACAATAACCGGTATAAAAAATCACATTCTCTTGCAGATACAGCCTCGTCAGAGGCTTCTTTAAATTAACATCATTGATGGCAAATAATGAATTGCTTTGAAATATCGAACCATGTGTCTCAGGTGTGGATTTTTAAAGCTTACTGAAACAAATCAATTTAATTCTTGAAGAGAATCAAGAAAATTTCGATGTAATTATAGTGACTCCCAAGTACCGATATAATCCCGGAAACATGAAATGCTCTCAATTTTATAAAAATGCTACAATTTAACATAATAATTATTTAATTAAAAATTCATTCATTCATTAAATTAATAATTTTAAATGCTACAATTCAACATAAAAGCTTGCTGTCTGCTTCCAAATAAGCTAGTTCAAAATTATCTTGTAATTTGAGTATGAACAGCGTCAAAACAAGCACACAAATTCACGCAAGAAAGCAAAAAGCAGCATGCAGAGTCCAGCAGAGCAAGCAGCCATGGTGTGACAATTGCACTTTGTTAAGCATTAAGTGGACGCCATGACATCATGCAGCCTTGCCTTGCTTAAGACAAACAACGCAGGCATTCAATATGGGACACCACGCATGTCAAGATGAATATGATCATGAATAAAGATGAATAGAGACACCACACGTGATAAGATAAATATGATCACGAATAAAGATGAATAAGAGACACCACGCATGTTAAGATGAATATGATGATGAATAAAGATGAATATGAGACACTACACATGTACAGATGAAATTAGCCACATGAAAGCTCCATTTGACCAGCACGTCATATATATAGCACCCCAGACAAGTTAGCTCAAGACAAAGCGACCGGAATTACGATAGTTAGCCGAAGATGCGGCGTGTCCATTAATATAATGTAGGAACCATGCGTCTTCTCATGGTAAACTTTATTCATGAATGAATAGCAGTGATAGAATGTGAATAATAAACAATTTTTCAGTCATTGAAATATATATAATACAGATCATTCACTGATTTGACTAATGATTATCCTTTCACATCATCTATTTACTTTCAGTTGGTGAATTAGGCCGAGGAAAATTCATGGTATTTATACCAAGTAATGGTATTTATACAAGTATCAATCAAGTTTTTTTTCCTTCTCAACGTTGAACCTGTTCTCGTATAATGAAATGCATTAAAAACGGAACGGCCCAGGCAAGTTAACAATCCTTAAATCTACAAACGTGAACAACAACCAACAATTGTTCGATTATATTTTATTTGGAATACCCTTATTTCTCGTAAATAGATACGCAAATTAAATTATTGATATAAAATAGATCTAAAGCTTGAAGTAACCTTAACTAGCAATTCAGGAGAAGTTTAATTTAAGTAATTATCAAACAAAAAATCCCGAAAATGTAAATTAGAGATAAATCTTAAAAATTATCTTAAGATCTTATTATCTGAATCGTTTGCGTCTACGGATCAACACAGCTCATACATGACAGGATATTTTATTTGTGCCATTCAAAGCTAGCTATATAAAGTTAGACTTATGCGACAGCCAATGCTTGAAAGATATTCTTTGACAACAACTCTCGCCGGCAGACAGCTTTCCTAAATTGAGAAGCGGTTTGAGCGCAGCCATTCTAGTGCGAAGAAGAAACTTCGACTTGAGATATCGGAAATTTCGATGCAAAAATATTTTGGCTCGGCAGCCAGCAAGGGTTTTGCGGCAGTTCAGAACTGACCGGCGAAGCTTAACAACAGCTGTGCCCACCCAAAAAGCTGATAGCGAAAATTCTCTGGTTCGGCAGTGATGGAAATTCAGCGTTTGTGTTATCGGGGCCTTTGGAGCAGTTCTCGAGTTGAAAGAAGCCGGAGCCTGCAAGCCAGTATTGCAAACATCAAATTCCTCACAGATTTATCACTCGAAACCAAAAATTTTGTATGGAAACTCAGTCGACTCACAAAAATTCCTTTCCTAGAAAACCAAAATTTTTTTTATAAAACTTGGCTCAAAATCTGCAAAAGCTGAAGCAGTGAGGCTCTGTGATTGAGAGGAGCATGGTAAAAGATTCTATTATCGACTTTATGATATTAATCGACTTATTCAGCAGTATCACAAACAAAATTATAGTTAAGCTAGTAAAAACGCTTTACGAGCATCGCAAGACAAATAAATTGGATAATGGGCAATTTCAATAACGACGTCAACGAACCGCTGGCATGTGTAATATTTAAATTAATTACAGTAAAATTTATTTGTTTACTCCCACTTGTAAATTCTCTTCATCTGTTTATCAAAAATCTGCGAAAAAAATTAGCGTCAAATAAAAAATCTAATGAGCTAAACGGCACGAATTATCAGCAGAGGAGGAAAAAATATAACTCAGTACTCACTGCAGTGAGTGACAGAGAGCGCATTTTCTCGTCGACGAAAACGTGAAGTCACGGAGACGGACGGACGGACATGGCGAGCTCAATAGCGCCTTTTCTCCATAAATGAGAAAATGCGCTAAAAATTAGATGAGAACTCACTGCAGTGGGTGACAGAGAGCGAATTTTCTTGTGCATAAATCAGTTCGAAACGTCACGGACGAAACATGAAGTCACGGATGGACGGACGGACTGACATGACGAGCACAATAGCGCCTTTTTTCCATAAATGAGAAAATGCGCTAAAAACGTTCCAAGGTTATGATTTATTTTCTCACCCTTAGATCTTGACCTCGAATGTAAATAACAAAGAAATGTCTGTAAGTCAAGGTACTTCAACTTCCCCGCCTCATTAATTATTGCCACACCAGGATAAATGCTCAGAAAGGTGATACATTTCAAGGTGAGTTAATGAGGTGATACATTTCAATGTGATAAGGAAGGGGTGATACAAGGAGGTGATACGTTTCTAAGGACGCCGTGATTGCAGTCATCAAATAAACTCCAGACTTTCACTTCAGCGACTTCTTAAAATGAATTGCCGAACTTCTTAAAATAAACTCATAATAATTATATGAGAACAATGTAACTAAAATAGGCTGGCGACAAAGGAAGCATGGAAATAAATGGCAGGTGGAGTGAAAAGAAAACCCACGACCCATGGGACGTGGGTCGGGATCCAATCCTTCAGGACGTTTCTAATGTCTTGAAGGACGAGTGAATGAATGGACAGAAATATATTACACAATGAAATAACAACGATGACGCGTGCTGAGTTGAAAAGAAACAAAAAATTAACACTGTTGTGGATGACTTTCGAGGAGAACCGAATCGTCGCGTCGGCAGGTCGAGCCGTACGTTGAAGGTGCGGACGTAATTTAATATAACTGAGGATTTTTTCCTTGCTGGCCGCCCTTTGGCGCAGTCATTGATGGCTACAATAAAAACGCACTCATTTGCATCTATTTTGCATGCGAGTCAGCACGGGGCTGATTTGAGTCCCGAACACAAGGCGAACTCCTGCAAAGCTGCAGCCATTTACTTTGACGTGAGCCCAGCATGCATGTCCTAATGCGAGCAACATTGAACTTTTAACCTTTGTTTGCAATGATATTTTTTGACAAACGCATCTTTTTATTGCTCCTGATTATAGAAACACTGTATTTCTCAATTTTTGAAGTCGAAACTATAATTTAAGTCTAGCCTAATACTATACGTAAGGGTTTGTCGATGCTTTAACCCGAGTATGTGATTCCATCTCTACTATCGACCTGACAAGAGCGGATCATTTCATCGTGAGCATCAGTGGTTCATTTCATGGAATGAGTCAAACAATAAAAGGGCCGCTCGTCTTAGCTGTGTCATTAAAACGAAGATAATAATAAAACTTCATTGAAATCAAGTACCTAAGAACAACCTATATAGGTGCAAATGCCAAGGGTAACCATGCATTACAAGTTACATCGTTTTCCCATGTTTTGAACAATAACTTAAATCCAGTTTCGATTGAAACCAGAGTCAGTTAACAGGTCAAAATTTATTCGATGAAATTTAGTTGAGCTTAGCAAAGGTTTCGTAGAGTCGCCGCCGATCGAGCAAGATATCGCAAAGTGATCCCTGTAGAGCCACGGCAAGATATCGGTACACATTAGCATGAGATTCCCATCACTCACGAGAGCCTGAGATACGTGGAGAAGGGCACCGTTACGAATTTTTTTTGGATCAGATTTCATCGAAAAAAGTTTTAAAATATCAAATATTCGAGACATATAAACGTTTTTTTTTCGAAAAACAACATAAAAATTAGGAGAAAACGCCAGCTTGGTTCAACATTTAAACAAGCTAAATACATAAATAAAGCTAACACATTATCAAAAAAAAAACAATCAAATAATATCCTTGTAAAACCTGCGTGGAGCCAAAACATTCTCAAATAAAATAGAGACCCATCTATCGGCGACGCATCCATCGGTGCATACGGCGATCCATCCATCGGTGCATACGGCGACCCATCCATCGGTGCATACGGCGATCCATCTCATCCATCGGTGCATACGGCGACCCATCCATCGGTGCATACGGCGACCCATCCATCGGTGCATACGGCGACGCATCCATCGGTGCATACGGCGACCCATCCATCGATGCATACGGCGACCCATCCATCGGTGCATACGGCGACCCATCCATCAAAGCGCTTGGCGCTCACATTCTAAATTGCCGAAGGATTCGATCAGCGGCAACAGTTCCATGACTGCAAACAAACGCTTTCATTTCCAACAGGTGCTGCGATAGCATCATTTCAAACAAAGCAATCGTGGATTTGACGAACATTTTCAAAGATTTCACGAACCTCGGGATTTACTGACAACTAACGTTGGGAGTTGCAGATGCCATGGAGAGAATTCGTTATTTTACCAAGAGAATTTTCGGCTCTTGAGACGAATGCTCAATTGCAGAGGTCGAATACAAATGAAACTAACCTTTCTTTATTTTTATTCCTCGATTAAATACTTTTAAGTATTTACGTTCCTCTACTCAGACATCAAATGCAAAGTCCTGGATAACAAAAGCCAAAAATGTTCAACTATTGGCTCCTATTTCGGTGACGTGCACTCTGTTACAATCCTCAGTGTAAATTTTTACAATTAACAAAAATGAATATGGCTGCAATTAGCCGGAATCATTCCGCTTTATTTATACACAGATGATAGGAGTATGCTGAAAAACACGAACAACAAGAACATAATGGGTATTGAAAATTGAATAGCTATGGTTCTTCAATTATCATTCGAAATAAAATGACGTGGTGGTATTAAATAGCTTTGGTTCTTTACTCATCATTCGAATTGAAACGAAAAAACATAAGCCCAGCGAGCAGCGGGAAGCTCGAGCTCGAACAATAGGGAGCTCAGCTCTGGGGGAACGAACACAATGGTGGTGTAAGGCAATGGATTTACTGTCTGGCAATGAAGTTCATCTCCAGCATTTCCACGCAGCCAGTTCCCCCCAAATGGAATCTCTAGCACGCACAGCTTAATCATGACGTCACACACCGCTAGCGCGATCGAGATTGTTTCCAAAGCGCAACGACTCTAGTTTAATTAAGTATAGAATTTATGCCAAAATCAGGACCGGATTGTTTAATCAAGGAATTAAATTAACTATCTCGTAAGCGTATCCAGGGGATATCTCGCACGAGTTTAATTGTTTGGATATAATAGTAATTGTTTTAGCTGTAGCTGTCGCTGAAATGTTCAGTGAGCTGAATTCAATTACATAGTCGAATATGAAATTTTAAAAATTTGCCGGGACTAATACTTGTCAGACTGCTTAATTTTACAGCATTATAATCGTACCAAGTTTAGTTACAATTGTACCGATGAAATATGACAAGATCTGATCATGCTTAATATGTACTAAAATACCCATTACTCATTAATGAATAATTTGAGCTCTATGATACTTGTGCCGTTCAGAATCGTGGAAAATTAAAAAGTCAGAGAACTTAAAACTTTATCCCTGTTAAAGTAGTTCAAAATTTCAAAAAACGATTCCGCACTACTAGCGTATCGAGTCCCACTGAGACGTGTTTACTCACGCATCTTGAAGCAGTGATTGAGTGTGCGCGTGTGTGTGCGTGTAAGAAGGAACACGGTCAGCATACACTCATAGAGATGAGTGGCACTATGTACAAATAGCGATGCACTTTTTTGCCCTGTGTGGGTCGGTAAAATAAAGTACCTGATCTAAGCGCAGAAAATGTATCACCATTTGGACACAATGACCCAATTTTTTTTACGTGCGTGCTCAGAGTTGAATTTGAAGTCACACGGAAAATCATAGACGTATTACCGAAGGCCACGATATGGTTGGCCAACCATAATTAAATTATCCACTTGTTCCTGCAACGTTCGAGTCTTAATGAAACAAGAGCTTCGTCGGAAGCGGGCGTCGACTTGAGCCCATGCAAAACAGTCGCGTAGCGCAACTTCAAAATCCGTATCCTTCCCTTCAATATCAGGCCCTTCAGGAAGCAATTAAGCTTATGACATGCGGACACAGATTAATGAATTACAATGGCTAACTCTTTCTAAAGGGAATCTATTATTGGAATGAATACGTAGCATACTGATCACCTTTACTTCGATCCCTGGCTTCCAACACGATAATTCGTACCAAAATCTAGAGATCTGAATATCTTTATTGCTGACCATCGATAAGTCGGTCATAACAAATGCTCACTAGGGATATTTAAGATTTATTCACAACAATCAATGAAGCATCGAAATACCAAGCACGGTGCAAATACATTATGACCAGCTGTGCCTTGCGTAGCTGGCACCTGTAGACCCGCGTCACAAGCAGACCCGCGTCACAAGCAGACCCGCGTCACAAGCAGACCCGCGTCACAAGCAGACCCGCGTCACAAGCAGACCCGCGTTCAGACCCGCATCACAAGCAGACCCGCGTCACAATCAGACCCGCGTCACAAACAGACCCGTAACTGACCCCTGCTGGTGCCGACAATTCCCATTTCGTTCCAAACTTCCGGGACTCAGCCATAGCCTGGAATGATCATGAAGTTTCCAGCGTGGAAGTGTCGAGTCTTTCATGTTAGCGGCGTATGGAGCGGCGGGCGTATGGAGTGGCAAGCTGTGGGGTCATCATAAACGGACGGACGGAGCGAAGGCTCTACCAACCTACGACCTGAATACTAAGAGGCGATGTGTTGCCCTGTCTCTGCACGAGGTGGGCAGAATGCAGACCCATGTGCAATGCAATGGGTCTGCAGCCTTGTCTCCAATGGGTCTGCAACCCTGTCTTCAATAGGTCTGCAACCCTGTCTCCAATGGGTCTGCAACCCTGTCTTCAATGGGTCTGCAACCCTGTCTCCAATGGGTCTGCAACCCTGTCTCCAATGGGTCTGCAACCCTGTCTCCAATTGATCTGCAACCCTGTCTCCTCACGAGGTGGGCAGAATGCAACGTGCGTTAATAGGGGAAAAAGCAACGGTCTTGCCCCGCTGTTACATGCAAAATAACGGAGGTGTTTTTTCGCAGTGCCAGCTAGGGAGTAAGCAGCGCGCTGATGGTCGTCTTGGACTGTGAAGAAAAGTGGGTAATAACGAGAACAATAAATGTGAGCATAGAAAAAAATAAATGAGGGCATATTTATTCACGTGCTGGCGGGAGCATAAAGGTGAAATGTGCAAGGAGGTTGGAAAAATAATGTAATGCTAGATTGAGTTCAACTATCTCATATAGCGCTCCAATATTTTGTTCCAAATAACGGTTCAAATTGTATTATGACTCGAAAGATAAATTTTACATATCTCCATATCTAAGAAAAACTCCAGGGACCGCAAAAACAGTAAGAAGAAACATAAGAAAACGTCGAAGTTTTCTCTAGGCTAGGCTACGCTGCGAACAAGCTTGTCCAGATGGAAATGGCCCGAAGTCTGCAAATCTAACTTGCATACATTAGTTACCTATACGACTTTGGACTTGATTAGACGACAAAGTTTTCTTTGATGGCACCGAAGTTAGGGGACCTCGCCCAGCACTAAAACACTTCCTCTATCACGGAAAATTAACTTTGTACCATATTGGTCGTTCGCGCGCGGAGGACGAGTGACATCTGCTGCCGTTGACTGAATCTTCCCATAGGATTCAGTTCAGAATGCTTTATTTCGATAATAGTTGTGATAATAAGTAAATGACATCGATAAAAACAAAATATAACCACATGCAAATATTAATGGGAGATGAATATGCTTTTGTTTCTTTAGCAAAAATTCTGCATTTAAATAACAGCATGAAATACGGATAACCACGAATCAATTTAACAATATCTAGATTATATACACACTTCAACTGTTTCTCTTCATGGACCACTTCTTACAGTAATCAGCTGGAATCACACAGCACTCACATCTAGCAACATCCAAAACCTGACAACATCCAACCTGAAACAAATTCACGCAATCCAGATGCTTGTACAAAGCAAAAAATTAAAAAAAGTACTATAAAATTTTGTCTCTAAGAATGAACAAGTAAACATTTTTTTATGAATAATTAAGTATTAATAATGAATAAGTATGAATATGTATATTTTGGTAAGATACCAATTGCCAAACCATGCCCAATTAAGCCAAGTTTCATCAAAGGTCTCAGCAGTATCCGATCAACGGCACTTACTTCTAAAGTACGTTTTCCCGCGAGGAAGTGCTTCATTTGAATAATCAGGAATTTATAAGCGCATTGAACTCGAGGCCTTTTTAATGGTGCCCGAAGGAATCAAGTTAATTTTGCAAGTCAGTTTTCCGATTCAGGCTATCCAAAAACACGCCGGCGTGACAAGAACTCGAAGGAACATTGAGCGAAGAATTATGACCTAATTTTTTTCCTTTCCTTACTGAATTTACGAGATTAAAAAAGTTTTTTTCCTACCTCCTACACAAAAAGCATGGAACATCATTTGCATTCCATACTTCCCGAGCACGCAAACAACGAACAAGAAAGCTATAATGTATTGCAGGGCAAGATCTGTCCTCGCAGCTCAA
The DNA here is from genome assembly GCF_000764305.2 of Hyalella azteca. Lineage (NCBI taxonomy): Eukaryota > Metazoa > Arthropoda > Malacostraca > Amphipoda > Hyalellidae > Hyalella > Hyalella azteca. The sequence continues at coordinate 518,825 of NW_025946074.1, read as the reverse complement.
GAGCGCCTTCTCTAATATCTTTCTGCCAAGATCGGCATCCGTGCCATTTCATCTGCTGCTGCAAGTTATCTCACTGCTTGCAATCTCTCTACACACACAGGAGATGTACACTCAGAAAAACGAGTGAGAACTTGTCCAAATGATGATGCATTCTTGGTCTTGTGCTAGTCATTCTGACCCACGTAGGGACGGCATATAGTGACACATCAGTGCTACTTGCACAAAATGTGTCACTATCAGGACAATATGATCCTTTTGTTTCTGGGTGTGAGCGTCCCGCCCGTAAAAGGGCGAACGCAAGTATTTTCCTCTTCTCAACCGCCCAGGTCACAATCTTCTTGAGATCATGTTGAATTTATAGTCTTCAGGCGTTGCCGAAATCTTCTCAAAATTTAGGAGGCCCTTCGAAAGAAAGGATATCGATTGCATTGAACTTACGACTCCAGAGACAAAAGACTGGCTCAGTGCAAGACGCCAAGCTTCCTCGTGATGCGCCTTCATTTCAAAAGAGCGTCAGAAACAAAAAAAATTCAGGCTTGTCTCACTTTTAAAGGATAAAAGAAAAGCTATCGTTCCTTATGTCATCAACATCGCAAGCTCTGATCAGATTTAAATCTCTAAGTAATCAGATACCACTCGTTATTTCATAATGATCCGCTTATACGTATTGTATTCATGATATATAAGATATATCGTATAATTAACCTAGGAATTTTTGCCGAACTCAATCTCTGATGTCATTAATATCGGAACTCATTCGCTCTATCAGCTTGTCATTGGCTTATTACTTGTAAGCAGATTGCATAGTCATTTTGTAATCAGCTCAAACGAGTCTTTGCATTTTTGAGTTGGACTTTCATTTCAAAACTAGCATAAGGTTCTATCTGCATCAGTTAACGAAAAATGTTTTATTTGCTGGGAAATTTTGAGGTAATACGACAATGATTCATTTCGAATTCTTTCAAGGAATATGAGATAATAGATCTGTTTGGACAGGAAATATTTTAAGTAAAAAAAATGTTTGTCGTGTTGAAGGGAACGACCTCTCACATCGCTTTACATGCATTGAAACCGTGTCTCAATTTAACGATATCTAGATTATATCTATTTCAACTCTTTCTCTTCAACGATCACTACTTACAGTAATCAGTTGGAATCACAGCACTCACATCTAGCAAAATCCAAAACGTCGCATCAGGAATAAGCTCAACGTCTCGTTACTTGTCACTAAGGAAATCTGAAGCCCGTCGACTTTGATTCGAAGCTCGAGACAAGTTCTTCATCAAAGGACCGGCCATCATCGTCCTCAAGTTAGAACTAAGTAAACAAGACCGAGAAGCCTTGAGGAGATGCTTCAAAACCGAGCCTCAAGACGAGACGACATCACTTTAGTTTTGTCTCACTTGAGATTAAAATAAATGCACTAGAGTTGAAATTCTAAGACGACGCTAATTCAGCGGCACGAGTACAAGGGCTCTCAGGATTAGATGGATCAGACGAGACTGGAACGAGGCATGCAGGTTTACACGAACATCGAGCTTGAGGTAAAATAACATTTGCTCATTAAACACGACCTGAAGTGAATATAATATATATGTTACGCTGTAATTACGCTGAGCGTAATTGCTACGGTAAAAAAATACGAGTTCGTGACAGCTCACGCTTAAATTAAGCCTAGACCGCTATTTATTGAGACTGTAGAGATTGTTCTGCAATTAAAAATATTTAAATTTGTAATGCCTAATGGCAACAGTAATTCAAAGCGAACAATTAATTTTACATACCTACTGTATATATATAATAAAATAAACGTATTAAAATGAGTATGAAAATACCACACTCCCCAACCACACAGGTGGTAGCTCCCTCAACCATGGGGTCTAAGTTGAGCTCTTACATAAAAGGATCGATATCCAAGAAACAGGAAAATCCGCCCTCAAATTTACCTTGAGGGAGCGGCGGCAGAGAGGGGAGCTATCCGAGGGGAGGCTGGCCCCACGGGTCGAGAACTGCAGTAACAGGAAGTGAGGAAGTAGTTGTAGAAATAATTCCTAAAACCGCAAATCCTATCAGAATATCCTTATAAGACCTAAAAATTTCGATCCTAAAAAATTAAAATGCCCCAGGAGGAAAAATTCGTGAAGTAGACACACATTTACGAATGGTAAACATAACTGACTTCGGAGATAAACAATCATTTAAATTGATCGTTTATGATGATGTATTCAAATCTCAGTATTATTTTTATGATACTGAAACGGAAGGAAGGCAATACTTAAAGCGGAAGGAAGGAAAATATTATCAATATATGTAGGGTCCTCTTGATGAATACTCTTTCAAAGTTATTTCAAGCATAATTTTTTTTTATTCATAATGATATTCCAACTAATCACATGCATTGAAACTGGACGTAGTATTTTACAATGTATTTTCTCATTACTAGGGCCCATCATTACTTTTTTCACAGTTTAAATTAAATTCGCTTTGAAATTCACCGAAGACATTCGGGCCTTCGAGACAGCAACACAAAAAGAGACAGCAAAAAGGGAAAAACATCGTGCTGAGGGTGAAGTAGAGGGAGCGTCTTTTTTGCTCAGAAATGCATTGAATTTGTAGGGCACCGCTGGGGCCCGGTACAACAAATGCTGCTTCGGATATTGGTCTCTGATTAGATAAAGATACACAAATGGAACAAGAAACCATCGGCGCTTCTCGGTCCCGGGCGCACAATATCCACGGACGCTATCGTTAAACGTCGCAAAAAATACGCAGAGCCGTTAACGGTGCCAGCCTTCGGTGTTTGTAAAGGTAGTTCAAGAAATTCAGTGGAAAATATAAAAAGGGATGGGAATTACCAAATAAATGTGTTTACATGAAAAGTGTAGGACATAACAAGTAATAGAGGGCTGCAGTAAGATTTGAATGGCGGGTGCGAGTTACATTTGACCCAAAACTACAGGTAAAATGATATGAGCAGTAAAAATTCATGTTAAGATTGAAGAGAATTAAATTCAATATCGCAAAATACGGAAATATTTCAATATATACTCTGCAATTAAATCAATCTTACAGACACACCACAGAGAATTATGGAAAGGTATATTCATATGGCACGCAAATGCAACATATATGGCAAGGACGGGTGTAAAATAATAATTATTATTGATCACAGAAACATATATAAATTGTGGACCTAGAGATAGCTCACTTGTATTGTTAAGCCTCATAATTTTTCCATTAGAGCCGAAATTCGTACGTTTTCATCCTAATGCTGACGTTTTGAATGGAGAATTGAGCGCTGCACTAGCAAGCTTCATAGATTTATGATACAAAAGCTTTGTTAGGAAAGCCGAGGCAGGAAATGGAAACGTCAAAATAAGGAGCCGGGCATGAGTTATTGCTTAGAAAATAACGATATGGACTCTTCTCATATGGTCATTAATACATGTATCATTTCACGACGCGTTTATTTCCTCGATTTTTTTTAAGGATTTTTACGCTCAGTTTTAAATGAAGATCAATGGATTAATAAATGGATTAGAAGGTATTATTTAACATGACGAAACGAAAATTTTTTGTCCATATGCTTGAAAGAAATTTTCTGTACAAATTAAAACATCGATATTTATATATTATCTGCTAGGATTGCCAGTATGGACGATATTGGAAACACAACGACCAGAAAACCGTCAACATTTTTTATTTAATTATTTTATTCTATAAAAAACAAGGAAAGTGTACTTAAAATACTTAGGCGCACCCGTATTATGGCGTCACCGAAGAGCCTGTCACGCTCAGGCAGCGCCAGCAGGCAAACGAGTTCCACCTCCGAGGGTCGACCCTCTCCCCTCAGTCTCCCCTCAATTATCGAGCTTGGATTATAATTTATATTTGGATCTTATCAAACGCCAGACTCCATTTGTGAGGGTCGCCGCGTCGTATTCTATAAACTCCCCACGGTCATCCCGGATTGCGATCTATGAATACTTTGAAACGTTTAAATAGGCAAACTCATATTAGACACTCATGAGAAAACATAGATTTTAAACGATTAAATAATAATAAATATATAACAAAATAAATGCAAATCGCGATCAGCCAGTTATTGCGGAGCAGAAGCTTTCGACCATTTCACTATACAAACTCCACAGTTTTACGATTCATAAAGCAGTATTTGTATCGTAGGCCATTCAAGTCAATGCTTCGTAGAAAGAAGCTCGAGCCTAGGATCTAAACCCAATTCATTTACAAGCGATTTATTTTGCATTATAAATAACAATGCATGTAAGACTTCAGTTATCACGCGGCGTCCAATACATACAGCCTTTGTCTCTGGACAAGTCCGATTCGACATCCATCCTCAACTTAGGTCTTCAACTTAAGGGCTAAATTGAGTGATTTTCCTTGGCTTTCAGTTGGGCGGTGTTCTAATGGCAAAACTTGAAGTTTACAGCCCGCAGTTCAACAATAAAATTTCGGTAGCGATCCCAGAACTTCGAAGGTTATTTATAATTTTCGCTTGGAATCACAAAATCGCGACGTCGCCGCAGGAATTTATTGCCGGTCCTCGCAAACAGTGGGATGCCTTTCCAACATCAACCGAGAAAGCGATGATTTTTATTATTTTTTGCATGCGATAGTTCAGGTCCGGAGTTAAAACTGGCCGCAAGTTCAAGGAGTACTTTTCTTTCTTATTCAGATAATTGAACATTCGAAATTTCAATTGGACAAACGAACTTTTTTCACATTTGGTTATGGCTGTTGTCTAAAAAGAAAAATGAAGCAGAAAACGACATATAGATGTTTAATTTACAGAAATCTTCGGCGCTCTTTGACGTTTTAATTAGCTTTTCAGACAAAAATCTTCTGTAATTTAGTGAAAACTGTAAAACGTTTTAGCACAGCATTCATACTACGATTCAAAATAAGATCCATTTTCCTTAAGTAAATAATAAAATTAATTCGTCTAGGAACACATTCTCATCATCTAGCAGCTGAAAACGTATCGTAATTATCTTCAGAATCATAATCATTAGGCGTCTATTTAAACGCATTTCTGCAGACTTCATTTCCCTCGCGAGATGTTCGCGAGATAGTGAAAATGATGAGGCAGAGGAAATTCGCACCAACGAACGCCCGCTCGCTCCGTGATGGGGCCAAGATAGGCAACGAGCAAAATATGTAATATATAAGATAACAAAACTGTATATGGCCAAGAGAAGTTATTTTGTTCAGAATTTATTCAAGTTTAGAAGTTATTTTGTATCATTTAAAATCTGTTTAGGGCGTGCAAACAATATAAATTGAACATTTTTACGATAAATTCGACAGTAGTGCCGTGAAAAAGCGGAAATCTTTCGAGAACACGACACGCGAGCCAGCGATACATTAATTAAAAATTCATGAACTTATTATATGTGGCCATTTATGGGACGATGGTGTTAATGCTCAAATGTGACCATAATTTTTTCTGGGGATAGCGGGAAGCTACGGCGCTGTCTGTAGCATCTATCATTATTCAGAGATAAGAAGCTGATGGATTGCTGCTTCGTGCGTTCAACTTTACGGCAGCATCGATTTTTGCATTAACGCTCTCGCGCCTACACTCGGATGAAAAAAATTATTTTACATACGTGGCGCAAATTTACTCTTTGTTATTGTTAAATTTTGATGGCAGAACGTCAAACTAAATCTCATTCCGATCATCAATTTACAGCATATATTTTCCACATTTGCTTACCCAACGCAGTGCTTTCACTGTGAGTAATTTTCAGCCAAGTGCAGTGTAATTTAGCAAGAGCGTACATTAGCATGATTCGCTAAAAATATCGTCAGCAGTAATGGCTTCAAGCAATTTCAGGCATAACGGCATCAAGAACAAAAACAGCCGTCGCCCACCCCAATGTTCTCAGTGACGTAGATCGATAACGTCATACGTAAGAAGAGTGCACAGACTGACAAGCAGAGGTTTGGCCGTAGAGCTCATTTTCTCTCCATCAAATTTGAAACAAAGTGAAGAAAAATACAGGGGCGACGCCTGACGCACTTGCGGTATCAATTTCCATGTCATTATGCAAGGAGAAAGACAAGTTATAATGAACGGCAGGGGGACACCCGCGTACACTATGCCAAAATGATCGTCATGTTGACAAATTCCGCCTTGAATCACCCGGCCCCACTTCGTCTCAAATTCCTGGCGCCTATATAATGGGAAGCGTTATAAAGGCGATAGGAATCTTGAATAACGGTGACGTGAGTCGTTATATAGGGGATAGAAACCTTATATAACGGTGACGTGAGTCGTTATATAGGTGATAGAAACCTTATATAACGGCGACGGGAGTCGTTATATATAGGCGAAGAAACCTTATATAACAGCGAAGGGAGTCGTTACATATAGGCGATAGAATCCTTATACAGGTATAACGGCGACGGGAGTCGTTATATAGGCGATGAAAACTTAGCTTATATAACGGCGACTGGAGCCGTTATGTAGGCTCTAGAGAAACCTTATATAACGGCGACGGGAGCCGTTATGTAGGCTCTAGAGAAACCTTATATAACGGCGACGGGAGCCGTTATATAGGCGATAGAAACCTTATATAACGGTAACGTAAATCGTTATATAGGCGATAGAAACCTTATATAACGGTAACGTAAATCGTAATATAAGCGATAGAAACCTTATATAACGGTAACGTAAATCGTAATATAAGCGATAGAAACCTTATATAACGTCGACGGGAGCCGATATATAGGCGAGGCGGATCATATATCTCTCTGTCGAGATAAGGTTTTATTGATCATTTTCACTGTATTTTATTTTTCTATGTTATTTGAAAACTTTCCGTCGACTGTTGGAGTTATTTTCAAGGATGAATTATTGATTTCACGGCGATGAAACTCGATAAACCCTAATTAACAATTGTGATTGTAAAAATTCCTTTGGAAATGTTTATGGAATACAATAAAATTTTATAAATTCAGTTGTATAATATAACACCTTGTTAAAACTCCCTCTACTACCTTTTTAAATACGATATCAATTCCACCCTATGTCACCTCACTGCAATAAAATAATTATTCGAATTGAATAATAAATATCATCAAAACATATTATTATAAATTAAGAGAGCCAGTAGAGCATTTTGTTCTTTGAAATTTGTAAGTGAATTCCCAAATTAAAGTAAACCGGAAAATTCGTCAGATCAGAAGGTGCTTTCTTTAGATCTAGCACAGCGGCGCGACTTTGCCTTCTAAGCAGAGTTCGATGAAAGGCTCGAGAAGGCTTTTTGTGGCGTTAATTGCAGCGGCTGATGAGAACAGTGGCGGAGTCTACAAGATTTGCCATCACAGGATCTTAGTCGCGACCGCATTCTACCCGGAAAAATAAGAAGTCCTGTCTCAAAAATATTCAACTCTTCTCACTGAATTCGGAGCGAGATTCGTTGTGGCCGAGAATGTCGTCAAGATTTCGACATGCCGCAAATTCTGCCACGCAGGAGAGAAGTGACGAAGAGGTTTTAGGACCGAGAAATAAAACTGGATGTAATGAAATACCGTTGGGTTTTAACTTCGTCATCATTTCGCACCAACAGCTTGAATTTACGTACAGGTTTCCCGAGTAAAACGAATGATAGCAAAGTACTCCATTTAGAAGCCAGTCAGTTAATAAAAATTAGATTATGTTTTGAATATCATTCAAATAGTAACGCGGAATCTAGCTTTGCAGTATAGATCCAGGGTAATCAATAGACCGAAACAACAACTGACCAAATAATTGCTTTAAGAAAGAAATGCTCCAACAATCAAACTGATTGGATAGTGAAGAATCAGGCAATGATAATATAAGAATGTAAATAATCAGGTAACGATAACATAAGAATTTAAATAATCATGCAACGAAAACATAAGGATTTAAATAATCAGGCAATGATAACATAAAAGTTCTCGAGTTTCGAAGAGGCTGGGTACTCGTGCTCATGTACAACACTCGACGCGCACGGAAGTTCAATTTCCGAAAGTAGCGCAGAACGTCGAGACAACATGAAAAGTGCAGTGCAAACGTGCATTTAGCCGTGCAGAGTTTGGCACAAACCAGCCGACAGAATAAAGAGCGAAATCGATAAAGGAATAGAAAGCGGACGAAGAAATGAAAAGCTCACTCAAAAGAAATTGGAAAAGAAACAGGCACTGGCGATTGGTGATGGAAAATAGAATGGGATGGAAATATATTTAAACTAACGTACTGAATGAGTGTTGGACTATATGTTAATATAATAATCAGATTTAACGCTTGGCAGAGTAAATTCTAGCGATGAAAAAGATGAATCTTCTGCACTGAGAATTAAAAGGAGCTCGAACGCAATTAAAAGCTGCGAAAAGCTACGGCTGCTTTATTAATTCAAGTTCGAATCCACATTAAAAAAGCTTGAACTTTTTAGCACACAAGTTTTCTGAATGAATGCACACAAGTTCTGAATAAGAATCGAATAAATGCAATCTAGTATAAATACATAGGAGAGTTTCTTTGCATTTTTAAACAAAGAAAAAGTCCGACACAAAGGCAGACTGGCTTCCTACATTTTCAATGCAAATAAATCGAAGGGCACAAAACTTTTAGAAATCATTTGTGAATATGACTACAAATTTATTTATAACTTCTCTAAAGAAATAAAGAAACAAACATGTGGAAACATGGAAGGGGATTACTTAATTCACTTCGATTTTATTTAAAGTTTTTACCAAAAAGTTCAACTTGCAAGCACTATCCTGCATATCAGGCGTAAGCAGTCCCTTCGAAGGACACAAATATGACTATAAGAGGGAAAGAATAATATAATGTGACTAACAACCTGTTATTAATATGCCAATAGTGCAAATAGCATAGTTCCCCGGTCTTAAACGCTTAAATATTTTATTTAAATGCTTGGTTGATGAACATTCGTCAGGGAAGTAAACCTCACTTCCGACGCCTAGAGCTGAAGACAAATTGTGGCGAAGAGATGCCACACATGACTGAGACATTGTTGTAGGTGCTTGTGCATGGGGCCAGTAGTAGCGGCCAGCCCCACCTGTCAAATTCTAACTGTCGCTAACTATAATGTCATTGGTCTTGTGTAATTGGTTAATGGGTCAGTTGATGGCCAGTTATAGTGCCAATACAAGAGACCTATAACGCGGTAAATAGCGGTAGTTTGTTTTGAAAGCTGTGCTAACCGCCAATACTGTCCCCGTGTACAAGCGTTTCTAAAATACGCAGCGGTAACTTGAAGAAATGAAGAAATCTCACGTCGAAGCCACCACCTTCCGGACCAGCCAGAGCAGAAGGACAAGTACAGGCAGTTGTGTACTAGGATTAATATGTCAAGACTATTAAAAAGAAACCATGCAGCTCAGGTAGGCGCGAGATAATAGGCAAAAAAATTATATTTCTACCATATTGCGTAAATCTTCGGCGTGCCTGGCGACAATTAATGATATCCTGAATGGATTGATAAGAGAGATAAGGCGCGTCAGCTCACGTGTTGTGGCCACACCACGCGATAAGCCACTCCTGTTCAGCCACTTGCCTTCCTGTTATAGCGGCGCTCGGCGATAAGCTTCTCCTAAGCTAGTTCATATAATTTAACAATGTCTCTTTCTGTTATAGCCGCAGACTGCGATAAGCCACTCCTGTTCAGCCACTTGCCTTTCTGTTATAGCCGCAGACTGCGATAAGCCACTCCTGTTCAGCCACTTGCCTTTCTGTTATAGCCGCAGACTGCGATAAACCACTCCTGTTCAGCCACTTGCCTTTCCGTTATAGCCGCAGTCTGCGATAAGCCACTCCTGTTCAGCCACTTGCCTTTCTGTTATAGCCGCAGTCTGCGATAAGCCACTCCTGTTCAGCCACTTACTTTTCTGTTATAGCCGCAGACTGCGACAATCCTCTCCTGTTCAATACTTGTCTTTCTGTTAAAGCCGCAGACTGCGATAAGCCACTCCTGTTCAGACTGTTGAAACCGTCCTGTGGTGTAAACCGGTCCCGTTGAGGAAATATGACCATTAAGTCCAATCATAATTTGAATTCGAACCGATACTGATACGAGTTGCCATCGCAAGACTAAAATTGCTCAGATAATATTGAATAATGGGTTAACGATAATTTCATTCCATTGCAGTGAACTGTGCTAAATTTACCAGGGATTCATAGCGTGCATCGAAGTAAAGCCAGACTCGCCAGGTAATGAGGGAACAGGGATTAAACTCAGCGACTTCCTCGCCAAGTCACCACAACTTGGGCATAAGCTAAGATCAGCTCGATCGTCTGAGAAAGTCCTAATTAAACCGTAGCCGCTGACCTCTCTTCTTCATCACTGCGGGCTGCCTAATTAATGTTCAGAACAATACGTGTTCTTGCTATAAGACTCGAGGGGCTGTTCCGAGGGAAGCTCCTCGTAGTGAGATGACGAATGAATAACATTACTTTTTAGTTCAAGCTGAATGTACAGGAATTGAAATATTAATTCTTGGTGGCAATTCATCTTCAGCGTAACACCATCCTTTGTCTACCAAATAAATTTTCAGCACCAAAGCTTTCAAACAAAGGAAAGTGATTTCTGTTATAAGAACTGAATGCCTCAGAGCTCCGCCTTGCTATTCGATAAAGGAATAATATTTATTAGTTCATATAATTTAGTTGTAACGCAATACGATCCAAGAATAATGAAAATTACATGAAAATGCCATTGAAGTCAATAAGCGCAAAAATCACAACCGAGATGCCACTTTTAGCCGCAAAAAATGACAAACAAGACCCAGAAAAAATATATCCAAAACCACAGCTCCAAAAAGGCCCTAAAATTGCACATAATAAAAGTGTGGTGCATGGAGACTTACAAGGCAGCTGCACCCAGCAGGGAGATGATTTTATTCTAGAAGCAGAGGAAGCTGTCACGGGAAGCCGTGTGTAGATTTATGGTAGTTTTGTCCTTGTAAATTCAGGGTAATAGGAAAGATGGGGATGTTGATTTATGGCGGAGTGGAGGGACAGGAGGGGCGGCGTGGGCGCCACTCTGCCAATTACCGCTGGGAATCGCCCGTTGGCGCCCACGTCTGTTCGGGAATTTATTCCTAAAAATACCTTAATCTCTTCATAAATATAATTTGTTAAAAATTTGCAACTTTAGAGCATGAGATGAATAATTCGGTGAAAATAAATAGTTAATTAAGTTGCTACAAATAATTACACTGAATGATACTATTTGCCAAAAACTATTATGGTTCATTATCATAAACGTTTTCATGACTCAAAATTTCGATAATAAGCAGTTTATTCAATGTTTTTTTCTAAACCCATCGGGAACATACGAACCGATAATTGCAAGTTTGCGTGATCACAGAGCTCGCGTATGGCGACCCTCAAGTGTAACAAATTACCCTCGGTTTGAGGGCAGACAGCAGCATTCCCCCACCAAGGGCTGCCTCCCTTCCTTATTACCTAACGGGCTGTAATAATGTATGCCGAGTGCAGGCACATTCTTTTCATATCAATAATAGACGGGAGCGAGCCTAAGTTACCGTGTCCACAAAACTGCTTCCAGCAATCCAGTGGATCCAGACAAGTGGTCCAGCAGCTTCAAGCAACTCCGATTTTTTTACATGATTTGATTTATTTGTTTCGCACAGGAGCACGCGTTAAAATGGAATAGAAAAGAAATGTGAATGAAATAGTAAGGCTTCCAGGTGAATGTCCATATAAGCTAAAAAAGCTTCGCGGGCAACATAATTGGTTTAAAACTCTATTCAAATAATAATAAAATGACGATGAGATGACGATGAGTCAGTAATATAATTTTCGATTTAGGCGACGCGATACCATAATCACCGCAAGTGATTCCTACTAAATTTTCCTTTACACTGCACTCATTTGAATTAAGTTAAAACCAACATTAGTACATATTCTCGATTTTTCTTCCTGATAGCTTTACTAATTCAAATCCCTTTCGTTGCTGGATAGTAAACTAACTTGCCAGGCGTAGAAAAATTAATTCGCAAATGTGTACAACCACGCGGTTTTGTAAATGCGTTTCGCTTAGAAATAAAGCGTGGCCAAGGATAAAGTCAAGGATAATTCTTATTTTAAAGTTACAGCTAATATTCTGTTTGCTAGTACAAAGCACAGGAAATTCGCATGTATTGTATTTCCGTGCTACCTTTATTCCATGCGTGCAGTTATTGTATTCCCAGCAAGGTCTCATTTTCAGTCATAACTCACTGGCTTATTAATTATGGCAGAATTATACCGTAGAGTTTAAAGTTATTCTCAGCATTATTCTGGTCCACGCGTCTGCCTCGACCTCGGTCTCTGTTGCTAGGCGCGAGCAGTGCTTATTTATCGCGCTATTAATCCCATCCTGAGCCATGGCTCTCTCAACTTCGTTCAGTTTCTTTTTAGCGCATTTTCTAATTTATGAAAAAAGTACAATTGGGCTCGCCATGTCCGTCTGTCCCCGTCTGTCCGTCCGTGACTTCACGTTTTCGTCGACGAGAAAATGCGCTCTCCGTCACTCACTGCAGTGAGTACTGAGTTATTTTTTTAATTATAACTGTTTATCGACTATAGTTATTGCTGCATTCAATATACTCCTTCAATTTGTTACTCGTCTTTGTATTTACTCACAATTTGAACATAATTCTTTCGTGTTTGTCATTTTGGCATTTTTTTTTCTAGTTTAATTGTTCATTTTCAGGTATAGCCGCACTAACTAAAATAACCGTATGTTAAATTTACATTTCCATAATTTTCATTTTATTTACAGGGATCGAAGGATACACTTCAATACTTCACACACATGGCTGGAATTTCAGCATGAAGTTTTAACAATAATTTCTAAGCAACAAATGCACATAACTTCGGTTTTAGAAATCCTTCTCATTTTTATCTCTTTATTTCATTTATCTCATAATTTTTCTCATTTTTTATCTCTTTATTTTATTTATCTCATAATTTTAGAATTTATTATCTCAAATTAAAAAAAAATTATCTCAAAACTTTATTATCTCATAATTTTATAATTTTATTTATCTCATAATGTTTTATATTATCTGATAATTTCATTTAATTTGTTGTTAGTCACATGTCAATGGTTACAAGTTAATAACCATTTTTCGTTGCCTACAAGCAGGACGATGACAGACCCTCGGCTATAATTCCTGGCCAATTTTATGCGGACATTGGATGGCCTTAATGAATTGTGGTTCCAGAACTTGCCATCTCCGTATCAACGACGCCTCACTATAAGATTGGCCTTGCACTGGCTGGGCGATTAGCCACTATGCCATACATCAATGCCCCAGTAATTCACTTCTTTACTAAATTTATCATGAAACGTCAAGCATACGTTACGATTGACAAATGTTGACATTTTTCAAACGTCAATAGGTTTTCTCTTTCACCCAGTAATTCTTTAACCCAGGAATTCACCTCATTGCTAATTTAATATGCAACGGCATGGGTACGTAACGCTTGACAAATGTAGTCAACATTTTTCAAACGTAAAGAAAAATTCTTTCACTTTTCCATTACTCCGGAAAAAATGCATTTATCACCAATCACCAGAGTTACCCTAAGTTTGGAAAACCCTTGCCCTACCTCGGCGGCCAGTGACACAGATGTCCGAAACTACACGCAAGGCCACGGCATCAGTCGCGATCATGACACATCATCAGTCTACTGCAAGTGTCACTAATCAGGCTGTAAATCTATGCCTTGTCATTTCTCTGCATTGTGATTTCCCTGAATTTTAGTTCTCTGCATTTTAATTCCTGTGAATATCATTTCCTTACAATTTCAATTTATTTGAATTTCAATTCTGCATGGTAATCTCTACGAACAGTGCATTCTTATATAGTTAGAAGCGAGTTATCCTTTTGAAATAGTTTGCCATCCATAAGTGCAGAGAAACCGTGAATTCATGGCCGAAAATTACAGTCGAATTGTCGTTTCACCAAAGTTCAACATCGATAAGTGCAGTGAAATGGAGCATTCGCGGGAGAAAATCATAGTCGTGGCATCGTTTCGTCATGGATGACCCCACCAAGACTTGAACCAAGTCTCACCGAGATCAATAATAATAGATCAATAATTCTAGTCCTTATCGTTTCGCCATGGATGACCCCACCAAGACTTGAACCAAGTCTCACCGAGATCAATAATAATAGATCAATAATTCTAGTCCTTATCGTTTCGTCATGGATGACACCACCAAGACTTGAACCAAGTCTCACCGAGATCGTTACATCCAGCATCACTCGCATGATGGATCGTCCACCAAGCCTGCTTACAACAACGACACAGAAGCCGCAAATGGCAATGACGCGGACCACGAAAAATGGCTTGTGTAAGAAGACGAATTAAGAGAAATGACAAGCAGACTGGAGTTGCGGTGCCAGGGAGCTCCAAGTTCATAATTGATTGTGGCCGGAAAATCGCAGAAGATTTTTCAAACATTGTTTATTTACTAAATTATTGATAAATTGATTATTAGCTCTTTGCGAAGATAGTGAGATAATATCTTATAGTTTCAATATTAGGCTCAACATTGTTCAGGAATTCCGAGGACCAATCTATTTGCCAACCACGTTCATTAAAACTTTCAATTACAAAATTTGTTAATGGCTGTTTTAAACCACATTTACAGATTCCCACTTGCCGGATGCTGATGAACTTCTTCCTTGCCTGTTATCTTTTACGTTCTCAAGAAAATCATGCCTTTGCCTCGAAAAAGTATTTTAATTTCCAGACATTTAACGCCGAGTCATCTTAATATCAAAGTTATCAACCCAGCGACATCTTTAATAAACCCTAGAAATACTCAGTCGCAGCAGACAGGAGCGGTTTTCCTCGAGAATCTTCAAAATAAAGGAAGCGAAGTTGAAAGACGCGCGGCGTCTTGCCGCGATGAGCTTTTATTACGTAGACGTGATTAATAGCTTCAGCGGTGGGGCGGGTTACGGCCTTCCCTGCCACGCTCTTCCGATCTCTCAATGTTTCCGGTACGTAGGACATATCAAATAGATAATTAATAAAGATAATATGAGTATAACATTTATTTATTTAACTCATTCATTACACGAAGCAATGAAAAAATCGGTTTGTCTTTCTATTCATTTCAAAAGTAAATAAAGTAAGAGTTGAAAGTTGAAAATAATACATTGCATCAAAAATTAAACTCAACTTGAAAACTTATTGTCTTACTTAAAAAATATAATGAGCAGAAATTCATATGAAATCGAGTTTACTGCCTTATCCTCCACAGACCTGGATGCCTATGACGAGATGTGCATCGATAGCAGCTTCATGGCTGTACGTCTTTAAATTTCCCCATAATCAAAATATTTTTCGTATTAAATCATTCAAGCAGAGCTGTAACTAATGACATATGATTGTTGAGAGTCGAAAATACAAGATTTAAAAGCATAAAAAAATTCCCGTTGCTTACAAGGGCACTCAAAAGTGCTTAGCACAACTTCACGAGGCAAAAATCGGAATTATCAAAAAAAGGCTAATAAATAATACTAAGCCACAACTTCTACATAATCAGTCACCGCCTGCGTGGCTCTATAACGCGTTCATATAACAAAGCTCTACGCTCGTCCGTCTTTATTTCAGGCAAATATTTTCCGAGAAAAAGTATGCTTAAAATACCATGCGAGAATTTTCTCGGTGAAAGGATTTAACAGCTTACCGACGGGGGCCTTTACCATCACACGCTTTTACGCTAGGAAGCCGTAAAGGAGGAAAGTGGCATGCAGATTAGCAAGAAATGCCAGGATTATAGGAAACCGCAGCATGCAAGACTTCTCTTCGCCTCTGCTGGTCATCGTCGTAATGTTGGAGGCCACTGCATGGCCAATTTTCGATCAGCACCAGATTTTCTTTCGGAAAGTTTTCAATTTATGGTATAATTGTAAAATTAATAAAATAAAATAAAAAGAAAGGAACAATAAATGAGAGCGTCGATGTTAAACATGAATAAAATAAAATAAAAAGAAAGGAACATTAAATGAGAACGTCGATGTTTTGTTCAAAGCAGAAGCAGCGTCGGCCGCCTATAGAGCGACCAAACGCATAAAACTGATCCGTCCGTTTGCCTAGCCAAACTGGGTCAGTGTGACCCACTCAGGAGCAGGAAGTGCATCGCTATTTAGAAAAAGTCTCTCATGTTTATCTACGTTAAGAACTAAGGATTTTTTTAGCATATTAATAAACGGAGTAGTGACATGGAGCGCGTCTGTGATCAGGATAACCTTGAACACGAATTTCACTGCTTGGAAACGGGCTATGAATGGAAATATATTAGAATATCAATAGCGGTTTTATTAGGTCGCCGGCAACGACCGGGACAGTGATATTTCAGAGCCTAACTGCCCATCCAGATTCCAATGTAACGCAAGCAGCGAAGAACCAGGACCTGCCAGGCCTCTGGCTGTTGAAAATTTTACAGTCCGGTTCCGTATGCCGAATTGGCTTTCGAATGTCGATGTGAACTTTTTCCAAATCGTTGTCAGGCATATGAATTTCACAATTTAATGTTAATTTGCATGTTCATCATTCGGTGATGGCTTAGGTCTTGTGTAATTCGCTAAATCTTGCGGTTCGCTGAGGCTTCAATAATTATCACTTTCAAAACCATGACCAGAAATTCTATCATAGAAACATAACCAGCGAGAACAATATTCAGTGCGCACATTACGACCGAAACGAATATTCTTTAACAACAAGAACATCTTTACCGTCTACAACACCTGCATCACCACCATTAGTATCTTAAGAGACAACAATTTCACAACAAATAAAAAGAATATTCATCACTAACATGAAAACCTAGAACTTTGGCAACCACAATCACCACCAACCCAACAGTAGCAATATCAGAAAATACCATATAACTAGCAAAACCATATATTCACCACAAAAACATCTCTACCGTCAACAGCACCTGAACCACCACCAACAACATTGAGAGCACTCACGGTCTCACCTCCTGAGAAGAAGCTATTACTGGCCGGAGTATGAAGCAATTCAGAACGTATCACGGGACATAATCACATGATGACCTTAAGACCGTAGAAAAGAAGAGACCGTTAATGAGCTAAGCAGCACTAGCACGCACGGTTATTAGCAGTAACAACGTCATCAACGAGCGCTACAACGAACAACCTCTTCTCATGATCAAGCTCGCTGCAAAGAATTGTGTGGTTAACAAAAGCGATACTGCATGGCAGCGCTCAAGCAAAATTTCTTGCAGTACCTATGATGTTGAGCAAAATAAAGTATTGCTCTGAATATACTTGATCGATAATAATTTTTTAGCCATATCTAGCTGCCTTTTCTGTAGTATTGGCTACTTAAATATTTTAAAAAAGCCCATTTCATTACACTGGAAAACATGAGCTTATTATATAGACTTTGCGTCTATATAATATAATAAAGTTTAAATAGCTTGTAAAGGTAGAAACACGTTACCCTTTTTCCATGCATCTGTTAAGACTTCCATGCAACATTCTTCTTATCGAGCCTAAAAAACCGTCAAAAAAACGGAAATAAACAATTTTAACATCAGTTTCTCTGTTATAAGAAAAAAATGTCGAGATATCAGCATCAAAATTGTGTATCTAAGATAAATTTGTATACATTTATATTAAAAGTAAGTATAGTGGGAACCACATGTGAAATTTCTCTCTAATACAATATGAATAGAAGTAGCAATGGTTAAGTATCTTGGTGAGAACGAATAGATTAGTTAAACGCTCTTCTCAAGTAAATATATTTTTTAAATATAATACGCGCAAAATTGGCATACTACATCGTCTGATAACTTCACATTTAGTCTGACAGTAAAACGTTTTCCCTTGATGATCTTACTAGACTTTTTTAATTCTTGTGAAATTTTCTCGATTTCCCAAATAATATTCCAGTATAACTACTCCGAACATCGAATTTTCTTTCAGCATTTTTCATGCGAAAAACTGCACGACAAGGTACACAAAAAAAGGAAATGATTCAGGAAGTAAAAATGCTATCGAGATTAAAATTGTTGCTCCTGCCGACAGGCTAGCTGCATAAGCGAAAATTTTCGACAATTTTCCATTACCCGTAATAGTTCGAAAATTTCTTGATGACGCGATGCAAGTCGCACTTTTTTTAGTCCCGCATTGCCGTGGGTATGGTGACAAATGAAAGAGGAATAAAATGATAATGAAAACTATAACAAATAAACGATAAATACACGAAATCAAAATACAAACAAACCGTGCGTTTCCTCAGCTCAAGTTCTACTTTAGGATTAGAGATTTGGGCGAAGTGATATTGGTGGCGAAACAAAACTGAAATGACCAATTTAACGAATCCTATTGCAATCCTTAAGAGCATGATTTGTAATATCACCTTAATTATCAAATTATCACAGCCACTTGAATATTCTTCTAAAGCGCGTTTCATTGTTCACGGTCGGAGACTTTACCAAGTCTTATATTTTATATTACATTTATCTTTTTTATATTATTCTATTTTCATTTATTCATATTTTTTATATTTTACCATTACTGGCATTTTTTTGAACATAGTGACAGGAAATATTTAAATAAAATTAGGTACAACTTAAATAGTCAATAATTTTGAACTAGCATGTACATGCAGGTTCCGTTGAAGTTTGCAGTAACTAGTTACTTTCTACGACCCTATAAACAAAAAATATAACTCTGTACTCACTGCAGTGAGTGACAGAGAGCGCATTTTCTCGTCGACGAAAACGTGGTCACGGACGGACAGACAGACGGACGGACATGACGAGCACAAATGCGCCTGTTTTTCCATAAATGAGAAAATGCGCTAAAAAGGTCCACCATGATTAATAATACCTTCCTAAGACCCACAATTTATAATAGAAAATAAGCCATTGTGTGTCACATAATAAGCCGATTATTTATCATTGCAAGAAATAGATAACAGCACACTAACAGAAATTGAAGGAATAAGTTATGTTATTTACAGCTAAGTCTGTAGACTGTAGACGTCAGTGTAGCGCAGTGGTTAGCGACAAGTTGCTCCACTGTAAGCGCATGTGACGTGACGGCGGCACTGAGATGGAGGAGCTAGGCGAGGCGTGGGTTCATGCCCCGGGAAGCTCAGTTATTAATGTCTCGGTGTCGCTTGGACGGCGCTTAGTCGCCGTTGGGAGGTGGTGCTTTCAGCGTGGCCTTGGGTGTGTGTCCCTAAACATCCGTGGGGATCTTAAGGGCTTACTATGAAATTTGTCAGAGATTCCTTCACAAAACCTATGGCGACCCATGCATAACTCAATGTCAGAGCCATCACATGATCTTTCTACTTGATACTATTTGAAAAAAAATTTTGGAAGCAGATTGGAATGCTACTAATGGAGGTTTATTACCAAAATATCGCTATAGCTTGGCGATAGAAACGGTCCAAAATTATCGGATAAAATAAAAAAGAGAGCCTAGGCTCAGGTCCAAATGCAATATGAAATGCGTACCTGTTCACACGTTTCTGAGCTATTTAAATGAAATGATCTCTATGATCTCTTCACGTGTTGCATTCAATGTGTCTCGTTCCAGTAAATTTATTCGTATGTAGCGCCCGACATGTCACGGTTTACGAAATCTCTTCACACGATCTCACCGGAGTTGGCACAAAAGCCGTGACAGAGTCGCAATCCTTCTCACAGGGATCGTCATTAATCCAGATCGTGCCAGCGTGGATTGCAGTTCGGGCCGACAGTCGTGTTTGCTCAGGAAGTCCAATAGATCAAATATGATCTCGAACGACGGACCAAAATACGAGCTACTGAACTTCAATCTGCGAGAGCATGTCTCCCTAACGGAAATACATTTACGCCACAGATGACATCCAACCTGGTTTTCTGGTCAAATCAATGACTGAATTGAATGAATTCAGAACTGAATGAATTGAATTGATGAAAGAATCCAATTAACCAATATTTACTGTTCGTAGTCCAAATATTAGTCGTATTTTCTGAACTTGAAGACCACTCTAATTCATATTTAAATATCAGTCATCTCACGAATTATTTTTTTATTTTTATTCTAGATAATTCAAAATTCGGACAGAATGAAATTAATGACAAAGTATAAGTATTAAAAAATTTATATTAACACGTAGTTAATCATTCCTCATGCTTCCCATCTTGACCTTTCGTGAGTTTAATTTTCGTGAGTAATTCTTGAGTAATTTTACATCACACGCACGAAAAAGAAACTATATAGCCTGAATAATAAAAGTTTAGTAAGAAAGTGAACGAATATAAAGTGACCGGCAGCTATCAAAATATTATGAATTGCCTCCCTAGCGTCAGTGGTCATCGTACAAACTTGGAAATAGAAAAGGAAAATCGAATAGTTTTCTCAGAGTTAACTGTCTTTGGCGACCTGCCAACCGACCGATCCAAACCCAAAAAGAACTTTTCGATTTCGAGTGCAAGAATTTCCTTTGGAGAGAAGTTTTGGGCGCTGCTCACTTTCTCAGGAAGCTTCCATAGCGATGGCCATATCACCAGGCCGGATCTATAAGGAGTCACAGGAAAGAAAAAACTGTGTATTCCATTACAAACTTCTAGTGACAGGAACAAAAATCTTTGGAAAACACGACAAAATAATCATCTCGCCTACTCTATCTGACTACAAGTTATAATGTAAAAAAACTCGATAAGTGATAAGTTAGTTATTTCACTCAAGAAGATGTATTATAAAGATATGTAAGTCGCCAATAAAAATTCTTTCTTTTAGAAAAAAATTACAAGAAGAATTCAGGAATATTAAAAACTTTGCAAGATTTTAAACCTAATGCATGTCAGAAATCTGGTAAGCTAAGAATTTTGATGACCAAGCAATGAAATGCAAACAAAATGCGCAGAAGCTTGAGATTTTGTCCCATAGAGGGAGCTTCGTAGTCAAGATTTAGGCTAGTAGCTCAGCATTTGGCCCGCGTCGATAATTTGATTGGGCAAACAACGATGTCGTCTTCGCTTCCGAAGAGCACGCGAAATACGAACATCCTAACTGGAAAATATACGCAGATTTTCAGTGGACGACCCCAGGCCATTCATCGGCCACCGAACACCGATAACGATTCAAACCAGGATTATAGAAGAGTATTGGTACGTAAGGATCGGAGTTTCGCGTTCTGTGGCTCATCATCCCAAGAAATAGGCATAAGCGGTGAGAGAAATGCATTTTATAGTTATAAAATTCATTTTATTGTGCATTAGGCATATACTATACATATCTCCGCAAATTTCCAGCTCTCTGTCTGGATTTTTTTGAGTGATAAAGGTTTGGTAGTAGACAGGTCCTTATAATACAGATCGAAGTATCTTTTAGGTCCAGAAAATCCGTCAAATCTCGCAAAATTTCTGTAATCATCTCAAATGAGGTCGAATATGAAAAATTCACAGAGCAGTACAGAGTTGAATAAGGATAGTGATACAACGTGTAGCTTTATAACAGTATTCAGATCCAGAGCCAAGAGCAACACAAGAACGACAAGGGTCTGGTCGCATGCGAAAAAATGTTTCAAAAAAGTAACCACTGCTCCGAAGTTCAGCGGAACAAGATGGACGTCTGCTAGAAGTTATGTAATTGTAACTGAGGCTTGAGCTTCAAAGCCGAGCTCCATCATACACCTGCAGAAGAGTAAGTAGTACCAAGCATGATTTTCGTTGACCTTTTTTGGGGTGTGTGGCTGCATGATTTTCGCTTACCTTTTTGCGCGAGTGTTGCAAGAAGTTTAATGCTCCGGAGTTCTGTAAGCAGGGTTCCGTGAAAAGCAGCACGATTTCTAATGTTTTCACCCGTGCATTTGAGTGGGTTAAAAAATGTATAAAAGCGGTTCTATAATAGGTCATATAGGAGATTTATTGAGTATCAAACGAAACAACAGCAAAACAAATGTTAATGCTTCGTAATTCATCACACCAGCAATCGATTAAATGCTCGATACAGATGGTTCTTTAGGGGGATACTAAGGCACTTAAAAACTCTAATCTATTTAAAGATAGTCTCTAAAAAAGCATATATTCCTACCGAGCGTGGCATGATATAATTGAGCTTTTTCTCTCGGAATGAGTCACAAGAAATGGCAATCAATTAAAGGATCGTGGTGAAGGAGAGCACACTAGCTCCTCACTAGAATGCATTACAACTTCTCGAACCGATTCCCGTTATGTCAAAACCCAGCAACTCGTAACATTGATGACTGCAAAAACCGAAGCTAAACTCCCCTACCTACACAAACTTGAGCCCAGAAAAATGCAGCCCAAATAACGTGCCGGAAAAAAGATGGAGCGCTTTGGACGTTCCCTTTTGTATTCCTTCGGAGAGGAGATGGATTATGATATCATTAATGTAACGCAAGCAGACGGTCGTGCAGATAATTTTGACTAGTTGCTACTAGAGCATCAATTAGATTTTCTTCAGAAATGGTGCTTTTTAATAATAGTTCCTCAAACATAAACATGACAAATAAATTCGATCATATAGCATGCAATCAAATAGGAATGAATATAAGTGTTGTTCTTATTTCGTACAATCACTAATAATTATGTAAAAAATCCCATGAAAACACATCAGAAAGCGACTAAAAAATGTCATCTTGGAATAATTAAAACTAAAATAACTTTTCTTCGTAGGATGAAAATTATCGGCCTCTGAAAATGTAAAAGAGGCACTGCAGAAAATAGAATACAACGCACTATATATTAGCGTTAACAAGTCCCAAAAACTGAACTTTATCAATAAAGGCGCAAACTATTTCCGAGACCGAGCCCGCATATCGCGGAACACAACCTGGTTTGAAGATGGCCAATAAAACGCTAAGGTTTTTATCCCAATAATGGCAGAAATCCAGACCAGGATTGACGCTCATAACCGTTATATGGGAGAAATATAGCACGGGGAGCAGGCAATCTCGACGTAGGGGGTGAAACGCACCCCCCGATACAATCGTTTTAAAACGAAAGCTTCGCGTGCTTCCAATATCGGGGTTTGTTGTAGCAGGCAAACATGATGCAATAATAACACGCTGCTCGAACAAAGGCCACTACCACAAGATTGGCCAGGCCCTTTTATGCTATTGTTATATGGGTAAGTGAACCAACAGAAATGTGGGTGCGATCTAAAACTGAGGTTGGCAAAACTGTGCTTTAAGAAGGGCGAGGTTAAAGGCGGTAAATGAGTGGCCGGAGAAACGCGACCAAAATTGCCAACTATAAATGATAAGCCAGAGTGGCATGCCCGATATAATGCAAGCGCATTCAATGCACATAGCCTATCGATGAATTATTTAATCACAGTTGCAGCCGAAGATTTCAGACCTATCGTCGAGAATTCTGGTATTTACTTCCAGAAATTTTAGCTTTTAAACCACGAGGCACATTATAGACTCGGATGCTAATACAATGTGATATCTGTTATGAGTTACGAGTAATATGATTAGTTAGTCAGCAGTGAGGCGTTGAACATCAACAAAGTAAAATACTTGAAGTGCTCGAGTTTCATTATACAAATAAATGAATGCAAGTCTTTGTAGCGAAAAAAAGCATTGTCACTCTTGAAATTCTTGCACTTTTTGCTTTCATAATTTCTTTGCAATAGAAGAGTAAATATAAATAATATAAAAAATCTTGATTATTAGGTTGACCGCCAAATTCGGAAGGAGCAGTGAGCGCGCAATAAATATGATTTAAGGAATCGACAAATTGATGGAGACACACAGACAAGAATAGATAGAAAACCGTACAATATAACAATCAAAGAAAATAAACGGAAAAACATGAAAATTTTCACAAATACGAGATTACTGAAGTGAAATGCAAAGTAAACGCGACAAAGAGAAGCCTATTCAGTACGGCAAGTTAAGTAGAGTAGAAGGAAGTAAAAAAAACATTAATACAGCCTACACCATGATCAAGTGCAGCCGAAATTTAGTACAGTATTTCCTTAAAATCATATAATGTTCCTCCTCCAAATAATAAATTACGAAGCAAAAAGCGAAACAGGTGTTGCAAATAACAACTACAATCAGTACGCCAAATACAAAGATACCCGACAAATTCCACGACGAAACAAACATGCCACCAGGTACAGTCGACAAGCAATAAAAAAATTAGAACCACGATTTGCACGCCATATATGAAAATACCCCACAAAGCATAGGTCAGGAAGCCACCGTTCCTCTTGATCCACTTCACTGCTTAGTACTTCATGTCTCCGCATACGCCGGAACCAAAGTACGCCGGCCTCTTCATTTTGAACTAACGTTGCGCTTCTAAACTTTTGCTAACTTCTAAAAAGTTGCCGCACTGGCAACGCCAATGTCAGGAGAGTGCTTCTCAAACAGTCATTAGTCAGCAAAGGATAATGTTCTTACGTTGTTATATGCGTTTATTATTAATATTAATCAAGCGCTCGAGCAACGTGACGAACATATTAAAAAATTGTGCTTCAGCCCATTGGTATTTCTTCAGCACTAGAGCTTTTGAGTGCACAAGTTACGTGTAAGTACAATAAAGGCCAAATTAGCAAAGAAATGGTAGTTTAAGCTTATGAGTTACGTTTCAGCGGTTCATGAGCTTCTGAACAGAAACAAACTACATGAATGAGCATGTGGCATGCCACTCAAGACATAGCTGGAGTACTAATAGGTGCTGCAGGATACAATACAATATTTAATACAATAAAATAAATCTGCATGTTATGTCAATCTGGTATATCAGATAAGAACTACTTTCAATGACTATAACAAGCATTATTGCACGAGTTTGCCACACACGCATAATATTAAACTTAACTGCGAACAAGCATCTAAAACTGCAGCATGGAACTCGGAATATTCGATGAAACCGAACGCAATTTCAAAAATTTCCACGCCTTTTTTAGGGTAGCTCGGCCGGTGCGACCATCCAATAAGCTCATCATCTGATCAAGGACTTTTATGAACCAGAGTGAGTCCGGTAAACATGGCCACGAGACCACGACAAGCACGTGATTGCGTGGCACTAAGTCCGAACAAACAAACCTCTGTTCAAATTTCAATAAAACGTCGTCGGTGGCGAAAAAAAAAAGATTCGAGAGCGAAGTCTGACCTCGCTGATCTATCGATCGCTAATAAGCTACATTTAAAGTGCACGTTCATTCCACTCCTGATTCTGAGTTCGAGAGCCGATATTTTTCATAAAGATGATGAGTGGGCAAACAAAGAGTCGAGGGGCGTGAGAGGTCGTGAGGGGTCGCGAGGGTTGCGGAGGTGAGGGAAGGGGTCACCGCACAAGAGGCACGTTCACAAGAGCTTCAGGCTAATTGAAATCCATGCCCCCCAATACCGTACATATGGACGCTGAAATGAGCGAGCCTTCAGGTGCTTCCTTAGCGCTCCAGGGTACTTCATCAGCGTACCTGCGTGCCCTCTGCGTGCCCTCTGGCACCCCCGTGTACAAGCATCAGCGTACCTGCGTGCCCTCGACGTACCCTCTAGCTCCCCCGTGTCCAAGCATCAGCGTACCTGCGTGCCCTCGACGTACCCTCTTCATCAGCGTACCTGCGTGCCCTCGGCGTACCCTCTGACTCCCCCGTGTCCAAACAGTTAAGCTTCCTCAGAAAAATGCATCTCCCGTGAACTCAAAGTTACAGGCTCGTCGACTACAACGTTCAGCGAAATTCTTATTTAATTCACTCGACATTAATATAATCTTCAAGCTGCGAGCGCCCGCAGAAAAGCGCCCAAAATGCATAAGAAAAAGCATCTCAGTTGCTCTCTCTCTCTCTCTCTCTCTCTCTCTCTCTCTCTCTCACATCATAGATGTGAGAGCTCTCACATCCTAATTGAGCTCGTGTACTAGATGTGATAAGTGTCCATGTTATACATGTGAAAGAGAATTCCATATCAAAGATGTGTAAGAGAGCCCATATCAGATATGCGAAAAAGAGCCCATTTCATAGATACGAAAGATAGTATATACATCAAACATGCGAAATAGTGGCCATATCAGAGATGTGACCAGGAGAGGTCATGGGTAAGCTAATAAATACATTATATTCATTTTGTTTATTCAATAGTTCAGATGGTATATGGATTAAAGGATTAAACCCTTTTAGTTATGAGAGATAAAACTTTGATTATGGATCATAAACCAAAGTACTTTCAATTATATGTACTAAATCTGTGAAAGAAGGAGACATGCTAGGAGCCATAATGAGAATTAAAATGCAAGAAAGTTTTATGCAAACTGCAGCAATAAATACTAACATAGTATCTAATATAGCTAAACCCAGACAGATCAAAGAGCATCAATAGCGCTAAAACATAAAGACAATTTATTTATTTATTTAGGTTCCTTCTGGCGAAGAATTTTATTGAATTTCAGGCCACTACTGGGAACGAAACTCTTATAAAACTAAGTAAATATAATACTGTTAACGCTGCTTCTGACAGCGCGGTTTCCTCACTTGAAACAAAAGCGCAGCTTATCTGGCATTTGATGTAGCAAATTGAGAACAAGAATCTCGGCGTTTGAATTATTCAGTTCAGTTTCAGCAGTCGACGTGAACGTCACTAGCTTGAATGCTGAGGTTTTGAAGGAAATATTGTTCAGAATATCCAGTATATGACTGCGAGAATAACACTAATTCAATAGTCGAGAAGAAATACAGTTTCTACAGCGGTAATATTTCTAGACTCACAATTGTTTTTAAGCATCTTAAAGGAATGAGTGGAGAAAAAAATCGAGCGGTACACTCACGTAAATGCTTTGATGGACAGACTTGCAGGCATGAAGCTCGTTCTAACACCATAAACTCTACCTGCAAAAAAGAAGACTATGATAAAATCACAGCGTGTAGAGGGCGATCATAAAGAAACAATGCGAAATTATAGGGTATACCATTTAAGAGTCATTTAATTCCATGTGAGGATGAAAGACTGGCTATAAAATTTTCGGTACACTAACAACCTCGATTAATTTATAAAAATGAACACGGAAATCTGAACAATTTATCTAACAAATATTTCTGAGTTCGATGCTTCTAATAAAAATCCCAAAAACCTAGCCCACATATTTTACAATAATTCAGTAGTATTATTTTATTTATTACGAGCACCTCCACCAGTAAATATATCAATTTCACTCTACACATTTTGCGGTATAGGGTTCTTTAGATCACAGATAAAATGAGAACCATGCCCCAAGTTGAAGCAAAAACCATGAATGTTGCACATTATTCTCGAAAGCTTGACTATAAATTAATATAGTTTATTTATTGCCAGCGCTGGAGTTGAGGAAATGCATTAAATAATTTAGAGGCGGTGAGAGATGGAGGCCGTTAGACGATCGGGCGCTGGAGACGAGCGTTGAGATGCGGGCGCGCCACTGCGGCACTCAAGCAGAAACGCGAGAACGGCGACATGAACGCGAGGGCGTTCTTACTGCCCAAGAATGTGAGGACAGCATAAGAACGCGAGGCAAGCTTAAAGACAAGGACAGAAGAAGCGAAGACAAGTAAAAACGCTAGGGCGGGCAAAGAACGCGAGGGCAGGAAAAGAACGCGAAAGCAGGAAAAGAACGCGAGGGCAGAAAAAGAACGCGAGGGCAGGAAAAGAACGCGAGGGCTGGCAAAGAACGCAAGGGCGGGCAAAGAGCGCAAGGGCGGGCAAAGAACGCGAGGGCAGGAAAAGAACACGAGGGCAGGAAAAGAACGCGAGGGCACGCAAAGAACGCGAGGGCACGCAAAGAACGCGAGGTGGCAAAGAACGCGAGGGCGGGCAAAGAACGCGAGGGCACGCAAAGAACGCGAGGGCACGCAAAGAACGCGAGGGCAGGCAAAGAACGCGAGGTCAGGCAAAGAACGCGAGGACGACCGAAGAACGCGACAGCAATGCCTTAATTGTAAGTAATTATGCGACATGTTAGCTTCACTTCGCAGAGCTCTACCGTGATGTGCTTGCAAATGGTGGGAATTTAAAGTAACTGACAAGGCAAAACGTGTGCACGTGAAAATTTAATCGCGATAACAAGCTTTAGGGGAGTATTTCGCCACGCACAAGTCAACAAAAGACTAATTGATTATTGAATTATAAAATTCTTCTTGCTCTTATACAGATCAAATATGCAACAAGTTTTTTAGAGAGAGTTATTGTCACAGGGTAAAATTTCAACAGCACGGCAGGTTCCCCAGTAGACGTTGATATAAAGAATAAATGAATGGCCAAGAACGCAATATTTAACCTTCATTTATTTGAAGACCGCCGCTACCGTCACCTGGCCAGAGGTGTTATGCTCATTGCTGGTCTTGTCGCTGACAAATTTCAACGGTCAATGACCACCGGCAAGGTTCAGTGGCCTCCGTTACTTCGGCCATGAATTGGTAAGCACTAAAATCATCTCGAGCGCCACTCGATCAATAAATTCAACACAGAAGAAAAACTGTTATTGCTATTTATTGAGAATTAAAATTCACGTAACTCAGGCCGAAAAAAATTACACGTAATTATTTCACGAAAATACCGCGCTCAGCCTAACTCGCTCCAGGGCCAAGTGTTCTTCAAGAGCCATAGAGCACAGGTGCGTCGACCAATCGGCGCGACATTCTGGCCATGCAATATCAAGATGTCCACCAACCTACAGTGATGGAGGTGATGAGAGTATGTAGAGAAACCGGGCCATCATCACACGGCAGCCTGGCTTAGTTGGCAAACCAATTACAAACTATTTTTCGCTCTTTTCCATCGATGAATAGAAATAGCAACAGATCCTCATAAAAAAATACAAATTCGAGTTCGATTGAAACCTTATCAAGTTAAACTATAGGAGAGTCGTCATCTCGTATATAAGCAAATTTTGAATTAATACTCTTGGTATTCAAAGGAATTTTAAAAGCGGCCAACTATACGCAGGTGTTAATAATTACACAGTTTAGTTTGCTAGGTTGTCGCAAGATCTGCGGTTGGCCGTAGAACAGATCTGCTACTGGAACCTAACCCTCGGAGTAGCAGAGCTTCAAACCGGGGACGGGGTTGAAGTGTTCATATGAATGAGAAATGTGGCAATCGTGACCGGACTATTGAAACCTGGGACGCTTTGAACGACAGTTAAATCGGCCACTTCAGAGGCGTCAAAGGAAAGATATATACATTGAGGGTCGGAACTGGAGCTCCGTTGAGTGGAAGAAGTGGAGTGGGTTACATGGAACGAATTTTGGACATTTATGCCACACTTGAGGGAAATTTCCCCAAAAGAAGATTCTGAATTCGATGGCGTTTAAATCGAAATCGGGAAAAATGAAATTCAAAATCATTGAGGAAAAGCGAAATTTTTTTTACTCAAGGTGAGGTACGGATTCAATTTGAATCTATGACAGGTGAGAGACACCTCTTACCCGATTTTCCAATTGTCATCGCAAAGTACGCAGAGGAAACTTCTCATCAAAAATTTTGAAATAAAGTGATTTTCGCATGACTATTTTCGAGTCAGGAATATCATTCATTTACTACCAAAAATAATTCATTATAGAGGTAGGAAAAGAATTGTGATCAAGTGGACATTGACTTTTGAATTTATTAGAAACGCCCATATGGGTTCTTTACGGACAAAAGCGCCAGAATTTATTTAGATTTATTTTACGCAATCTTCTCGACAGATTCAAAAGGTTGGAACAGTCATTTTTTCTCTGCTACAATGATCTTCAGAAAATAGCCGATCATTGGGCCTATATTTGATTAATTTGGAATACTAGTTAAATAATAAATTTTCCCATAAAGTTAGAGAACTCTATAGAACCCTTCTCGGAAAAAAACGACAGATGAGGATGGCAGTGCAAAACCTTGTGTCTGGCAAGCAATATTTTGCACGCTGATTGATTTCGTTTTCCCTTCAGAAGAATTAATCAGCTAAGAAATTTAGCCCTCACAATTAATTCTGTGCTTTGTTTAAATCTGTTCTTCTGAACAATGAAGATTTCTATAATTAAATTAATAACTTTCTCCATGGTATATCAATCTCTCAGCTCCGGAACAGTTAATTTTTTTTTACAGTTTACAATTTCATACGCTAATTCCCTGTTTGAGTAGGTATCTGTTATAAAATCATCAAAGATACAGGGAAATATAAAATCTTGACTTCAGCTTTAAAAAGAATGTAGTTTATCGCAATACGCCTTTGTTTTCAGGCAACGTCTGAGGCATTCAAGTTAGCGCGCTCTAAGTAATATTCCAGCGCACATCTGACACATAATTTCCAACCAAGCCACCAAAACACTAGCGCAAAAAATACGCACCTGTTGGGGCAGCGCACATTACCATGCAAATGATATGCCACGGCGATAAATTTATCTCGATAAAACAAACACGAAGCCCGCCGCACAAACTGGAACACAAATGCGCTGGAGTATGTGAAGAAACGTGCATTACGATGTACAGGCTATGTATATAACTTGGCCTAATTTATTTGGACAAAACATAGGAACGAAAATGGCCGAAACGAAATGGAAAAAGAACATACAACGTAATACGTTATACAAAATAGACGTAAGAGGTAATGGGTCACGACGTAATACGTTACACAGGAGAGACTTGAGAGGTAATGGGTCACGACGTAATACGTTACACGGGATAGACTTGAGAGGTAATGGGTCATGACGTAATACGTTACACAGGAGAGACTTGAGAGGTAATGGGTCACGACATAATACGTTACACAGGATAGACTTGAGAGGTAATGGGTCACGACATAATACGTTACACAGGATAGACTTGAGAGGTAATGGGTCATGACATAATACGTTACACAGGATAGACTTGAGAGGTAATGGGTCATGACGTAATACGTTACACGAGATAGGCTTGAGAGGTAATGGGTCATAACGTAATATGTTATATAGGATAGATTAGGTCATAGGATAGAGGCATAGGGTCATGACCCACACAGGGACTGAAAGTACATCGCTATTTGGACAAAGCCTCCTTAATTTCACTGAGTACAGGCCCCAAGAGCCAGGGGAGCTGATCCCCCCAATACGCCAGGGGGATGGAAGGGGTGCCAGAAGCTTGGCATTAGCGGGGATTCACACGAGACGAAGCTCCCCTGCAACCCCGGCAGCTCTGCCCCAGCTACCTCATCTCCTCCCCTTACGGCGAGCCTTCCAGCGGACGGTGGCAGCAGTGGCAGGAGTGACAGGGTGGCAGAAGAGGCAGAAGTGGAGGAGTAGGCAGAAGTGGCAGGACAGCAGAGGCAGAAGTGGCAGAAGAGGCAGAGAATGCAAAATTAGCAGACGATGAAGAAGTGGCAGGGTGGAAGAGGTTGCGCACATGGCAGGGTGGCAATAGTGGAAGAAGTGGCAGGGTGGCTGAAGTGGCAGAAGTGGCAGGGTGGCAGAAGCGGCAGAGGAGGCGTAAGCAGTAAGGTGGCAGAAGTGGCAAGTGCGGCAACGTGAGAGATGATGATGAAAATAAACGACAAGAATGGCGCAGTGATACGTGTGGCAATGGCAGAGTGGCGGCAATAACGAGTGTCGGCAATAACGAGTGGTCAATAACGAGTGGCGGCAATAACGAGTGTCGGCAATAACGAGTGTCGGCAATAACGAGTGGCGGCAATAACGAGTGGCGGCAATAAGGAGTGGCGGCAATAACGAGTGGCGGGGTAATGGCTAGTGGCGGCAGACGCTAACAGTATCGATTACTCCTTCAATTACTGATAAGCCGATCGACGTCTGCGGGAGATGCCGACGGCTGCGCAATGGATCGAATTGCGGCATAAGAACAGGCGCCTGTCAAGGCCGAACGCTAGAATTGTTCCTAAGCCAAAGTTAGATCTAATCCGTCGTCCAAAAATTTGATTTAAATTCACCAAAATTTAGAACTTCGCTTTTATTCATATAATACCGTGGAAGAATATATTAAACCTGTATAATATCAATTGACCAAAATTTAGAAAATAGCTTTTATTCGTAAGCTCATGGAAAGATCATTTTAACCTGTAAATATCTTTTGGAATACAAATTCATCTTATTAGCTTGAAAAATACATCGAATTTTGCACAGAAGTGAAATCTCGTCTTCGCATCCAGTAAGATTTATACCTTGTCTGGAAGCTCTAAGACAGTTTCATGCCGGGACAAAGCTATAAATAACGCCTTTGATCAATGTTTACACAAGGTGATACTTTGTCCCCTTAGGCTGGCAGCTATAATGCATGCGCAGGTTCCTTTGCATCTCCACCATCGTAACGGCTTGTCAATATTCAGGATCAGAACTTATAACAAGACCTACACATGGAAGTCCTATAAAATCAGAGGAGTTGGTAAGGCATCAAAGCACCGCCAGTGTCGCCGGTGAAGCGAAAACTTCGATCAACAAGCAAAGGTTTGGTAAAGATGGCCTCGCTAATGAGCAGGCGGGCCGCGGCCAAGTGTAGCGAAGAGAGGAGGCCAGGCTGGCCTCAATGCAGAGAATAGTGGTGGCTATAATGGCCTTGATGGCCTCAGTGACAGTGTCGCGTATCACTGATACGGGCGGAGCAATGCAGCAACACTACACCGGCCGGAGCATGAAAAAAAATTCAGCTGAAGCGGGCGACGGGAGTTGTCGGTATTGCGGCGGTATCGATTGAAATTCTTCGACAAGGCCTTAATTTTGAAACGACTTCAATATAATTCCAAATTTAGACAAAGTGGTGGTTTTTAGCATGCATTTTCAAATTTATTACTGAAAAAAGTAAAAGCAGTGCACGTCTGAATCACGCTTATTTGAATCTTCTTGAAAAGAAGCTTACCGAATGTTCATTTCCAACTCAAAACTTTGTTTATTTACAGTGAATGCAAAGTGTCAATGCCTATATAGGACAACAAGGCACCAAGTTATAAGAAAAAAATTGCGTTCAGACAGCGATGGATCTGGACGATATACAATCAGAAAAATAAACGAGTCATATCACCCAATCCAAATAGTGGCACACTTTCTTTCACTTTCAAACTGGGTCACAACGGCCTACTCAATACGAAAAATATAAGTCAGTACTCACTGCAGTGAGTGACAGAGAGCGCATTTTTTCGTCGACGAAAACGTGGAAGTCACGGACGGACGGACAGACGGACGGACGGACGGATAGACAGACAGACAGACGGACGGACATCGCGTGCACAATAGCGCCTTTTTTCCATAAATGAGAAAATGCGCTAAAAAGTGCATCGATATTTTGACAAAGTCTCCAGTATTTCCCAGCGTGTAACCTAACCCCTGTATATTGGCGTGCCGGTTGACGTAGAGTTTGTGTTGATATTCAAGAGAGGCTCGTGGCTCAGCGAGACGGCAATTATCTCACTCCGTTAATCTCGGCCTATATTAATTCCGCATCATTAAAGCCGCCATTAATGCGCTCGAGGACAATTCACGTGACCACCAAAACCTCAGATGGCAACCATGGGCGCACCAGCGGCGGCCAACCGTCGGTTATATCCAAGTAACTTTTAGTTACTTATATTTCCAGTTATATATATTATTATTTATCTAAACTCAACCTACACAGAGAAAAGTTAGTGAAACTTGTCCAAATATCGATGCACGCTTCGTCCTATTGTGCATCATCCTAACCAAGATTGGCAAAATATAAAGATATCAGTCCATTTTCCGAAAGTGTGTCAGTACCTAGACAATATAACTGATTCATTACTCTGAATGTATCGTATATATTTTGTTGGTATGAGGTCCAAAAGCCAAATACCTCGCGTTAACCATTCTTTTCGGCAGGAATCTCTTGGTAGTCACAATTTAAAATCTACCAGTAAATGACAAGCAGAACTTGAAAACTTCGTCCATTAGAGACTCCAATAAAGTTATCGGTTGCAAGAAGTCGGTTTCTCGTGGCGGCGAGATAAGGATAGAAGGAGTCGGGCATCGATACGGTATTGGTGCAGACATCCTAGACGTGGGTATCGAAAAATGAACGAATAGCTTTTAAAAATGTAGGATTGAACGAAAATCCCTTACACAGAGAGAGAATAAAAAATTAATGATAAATAGAAACGAGGTAAACGAAAGTCAACAACATAAATTAGTAATGACAAATCAAATTACCAACGATCAGAAGATTGGTATGGCGAGTCAAATTTGTCAAGTTGAAACATCAAAAAGCGGTGACGGGTATCTTTATTAATAATTAAATAAGATAAATAGGTGGCATAATCTAGTTTGAAACGTTTCTTTAATCATAACGATTTAAAATAGAAGAATAAAGAAATCTTAACACGAAAGATCACGAACAAAGACTGGGCCTATACTTTCAAAAAAGTTAAGGGATCGTAAGTTCATCAGCCTATCACTGACGACCTTTCGAGCAAAATCCTCCAATCACAGACAAGAAAATAGAGCGTAAGTACTAACGTCCACTTAGCGAGTTTTGAAAGTATGGCCCCTGCTGGCCTCTATGCAGCGAATAGAGGTGGACAGGCTGGCCTCTATATGCAGCGAATAGAGGTGGACAGGCTGGCCTCTATATGCAGCAAATAGAGGTGGACAGGCTGGCCTCTATATGCAGCAAATAGAGGTGGACAGGCTGGCCTCTATATGCAGCGAATAGAGGTGGCCAGGCTGGCCTCGATGGCCTCAATGAGGCCTCTAGAAGAGGCGTAAGAGAGAATCACAAAAGTTGCGGAGTTGGGGTAGACCCTCGCACAATGGTCACACTCAGATAATTTAATGGCTCATATTATCCAATTAGTGATACACTTTCTTACCATAGCACGACAGAGCGCGGACGTAACACTGTTGCGCCCTTTATTATCCAAGCCAAACTAGGTCCGGTTGACTCACCCAATGAACAAAAGTGCATCACAATCTAGACAAAGTTTCACATATTTTTCTGGGTGCAGCGAACGGCGGTGGCCGGGGTAGGTCATGTCATTACGGCACTTCGAGCCTCTCCAATTTGTGCGTAAATCAAGAGTCGGCCTTTTGAGGTACTTGGGCCCTTTTGGTGCTTGGACCTTTTGAGGTACTTGGGCCCTTTTGGTGCTTGGACCTTTTGAGGTACTTGGGCCCGCTTGGGCCTTTTGAGGTACTTGGGCCCTTTTGGTGCTTGGACCTTTTGAGGTACTTGGGCCCTTTTGGTGCTTGGACCTTTTGAGGTACTTGGGCCCTTTTGGTGCTTGGGCCTTTTGAGGTACTTGGGCCCTTTTGGTGCTTGAACCTTTTGAGGTACTTGGGCCCTTTTGGTGCTTGGGCCTTTTGAGGTACTTGGGCCCTTTTGAGGTACTTGGGCCCTTTTGTTACTTGGGCACTTGTCGTGATTGGACGTTTTGGTTCCGTGACCTATTGGTTCCTGGGCCCTTTTGATGTACTTAGGACCTTTTGGTACTCGGGGCCTTTTGAGGTACTTGGACCGCATAAGAGATGCTACATGTGGCGGAGGACCCAAACTTAATGGAGACCTGTGGTAAATTTTCTACGTCAACTTCGAAGCAAATGTTGGCCGTCCAAGAAACGCCTGTAATATCAAATAATCTCGCCTGAATCTACGCGGTCATGAAGTGGAGTATTGCATTTCAGTCTTAAAAACCCCAAGCCTAAAGATCAATAACTTAATAATATCATAACCACAGTTAAAAAACCGATTGGTTTTCTAAAAAATCTTTATGCGCGTTCACTCGTGTTAAGTGATAAATGTTCCACCAATTGAAAAGTTCCAAAAAAGCAATGAATAAAATTATTTTCTTGCCTCATGATTAAAAAAGTCAAATTGGAAAAGTTATTGCCTGCTGTTTAGATTGATAAGTTTCGTGGGGAAATTTCTAACACTAAAATTTAAAGAAATCAAGAATTTACAAATAGAATTGAGTACCTGAAACGTATAAGTATAGTAAACCTTAACTTTATTATCTTCCTACACGCAAACCATTTAGCATCACGAATTGCAGCATGAAAAAGCTGCACCTCACAATTCTCAACCGCTTGTTGTGAAACTCGGCATGGTACTCAGCATAACATAAGTATAACATAAATTTAGCATAAGTATAACAAAAGTATGACATAACATACATAAGTAGACTTTGAAAACATAAATGGACTAAAAAAGTTGACGAAAGATATGTCAAGACGTTTTATTCTCAAATTTGAACCAAAAACCGTTCCAATTCACACCGGATACTCGAACAAATATAAGATAAACATTAAATGATAAATTGTATAATGGAAAATAATTTTATTTCGCCAGAAACAATTTGGAACGCAAATGCTTCAAAAATTTTCTAGAAACACTTGCTAGCGACGGAAGAATTTGAACTTGAAATGAGTGAAACGTTACCGCGTTTCCAGTCGACGAAGGCTGAACGCGAGTCTAGGTTTTAATTTCGAAGTCAGCAAACTGCTCACCGGTAAATAACGAGTGACCAAAATTTAAACTTTGTAACTTGGAAAAGTAAAAAGGCTGGGAAATGAAAGGGATGGTCAAAGCAACCGTAAAGTTTTCTCGCACTCAATTAAAAGTTTGCGCGCAGAACGTGAGCGAAGACTTGTACGTAAATGCCTGCAACAACGGCAAACAATTAACCTTCATGGGGAAAAATTAACGACTTGTCTTAAAAAATAAATAAATAATATACTCGGATTACGTGTGAAGTTTTAGCAAGGAAACAACAATTAGTGAAAAACTAAATTATTCGAATCTAGCAGCCAGCCTCGGCGTTGTTTAAAAAAGTTAACCCCTGAAAAAGTAAAAATTACGCAAAATTGTATCTAAAAAATGTTAAATAAAAGCGGTCCGTTCAAGCTAACATTCATCATCGAATTCTCATTCAGCTTTCGTTTTGGAACACGAAGGAAATTAGAATTTATAAAAAGAATTCACCATTTTAATTCAATCACCTTACTACGGTTTGTAACGCTTCATCATAATTCCAGGAGTGAAACCTCAAATAAATATAGAATTTCGAATCCTGGAAATATGCCGACATTAAAACACCAACTTTCTCAGATAAATAATAATTGAAGACAAACTCATACACCATTCACATAAATATTTTGCATGATTATGAACGCAAAAAATCATCTTCTAAGCAAAATTTAAAGTTCAAAAGCAGATTAATTTGGGATTTGACTGGAATACCCAAGAGCAAATTTAACAAATACAAGTTCAGCTCAACATCGACGACACTTCTACTTAGCGACAAGCATCGAGTTTTGCAGCTCGACAACTTCAGCAGATGAGGAAAGTCCGAACAAGGATGGTCAGGTTTACAGGAGCTGATGTGTGTAGGATAGAGGCAGCATCCTTCAGCACAAGGATGGTCAGCACTACTGCCAGCACCAGTACCAATAGTCAGCAGTACCAGCACTACTGCCAGCACCGGTACCAACATGTAGCAGTGTCAGCACCGGTACCAACATGCAGCAGTGTCAGCACCAGTACCAGGCAGCAGTGTCAGCACCAGTACCAGCATGCAGCAGTGTCAGCACCAGTACCAGGCAGCAGTGTCAGCACCAGTACCAACATGCAGCAGTGTCAGCACCAGTACCAGGCAGCAGTGTCAGCACCAGTACCAGGCAGCAGTGTCAGCACCAGTAACAGGCAGCAGTGTCAGCACCAGTACCAGGCAGCAGTGTCAGCACCAG